>NW_027530988.1:4429063-4527962 GCF_008692635.1 Crocuta crocuta | reverse complement strand
CCTTTTTGTTTGGGGGGGGGGGGGGATGGGGAGGTGTGTGTGTGTATGATATCTGTTTACTTATTTCCTTATTTGTGTGTGTGTTTTTAATATTTTAATGTTTTCTTTATTTGTGTGTGTGTGTGAGAGAGAGAGAGAGAGAGAAAAGAGACAGTGAGAGAAAGAGAGAGGCAGAGACTGAGATACAGAATCCCAAGCAGGATCCAGTCTCCAAGCTGTCAGCACAGAGCCCGGCACAGGGCTCAAATTCATGAGCCTTGAGAGCATGACCTGAGCAAAAGTTGGACACTTAACCAACAGAGCCACCCAGGTGCCCCTTGTTTGTTTATTCTTCATGCAAAATGTTGGCCTGCTGATTTAAAAGTGTAACAGCCAGTAGGAAAACATTACCAAAAGGGCTCCACCTTTCTGAGACCTTCAGCTTCTCAATATTTACCAAAGTTTAGTGCAGGCGTAACCTGAATGGAATTAGCGATGTGTTCACATAAATCACAGATTCTGGGCTCTATCCCAAATCTTCTCAATTTCAGTCTTTGGGGATGGGGTTCAGGGGTCCTGCATTTCCAGGAGTCTGTCCAGCTGGGAATAGTCCAGATTGTTCTTATCCACAAAAGTGTGTGGAGACAGCTAGATTTGGGCCTCAGAAAGCATAATAGGGGGTAAAACCTTATGATTATACCTTCCAAATAAAATGAGTAAGTTCTATATTATCTCTCAAAAGCAGCCTCTCAGTACTGCACTGTTTTCTCCTCATCATGTAAATAGCAGTAATGAAGAGATTTCCAATATCATAGATTTTGTTTTAAGGGGCTGCAGGGAAGATACAGCACAAGGTATCAGAGAATGTGTTTCCACTCCCAGGCATGTCCTACTGTAGCGTTGACCATGAATTTAAATTGGCTGAGTGTCCAATAGCACAGTCTATCGATAGCAGATGCAAAGCATAAAACTTCCTTGAACAAAAAGAACTTAGGGATCTTTTGAGTCTCTCTCCCTCCGGCCCACCTAGAGTATTTAGCCCTCAGAGTGGACCCAATTTTAACATCTCTCTCTTTAAATGACAAAATTATTTTGGGGCACCTGATTGGCTCAGATGGTAAGCACTGACTTTGGCTCCGGTCATGATCTCACAGTTCATGGGTGTGAGCCCCATGTCGCGGGCACTGTGCTGACAGTTCAGAGCCTAGAGCCTGCTTTGAATTCTGTGTCTCCCTCTCTCTCTGCCCCTCTTCTGCTTGTCCTCTGCCTCTATCTCTCAAAAATAAATATATATTAAGAACATTAAAAAATAAACAAATGACTAAACTATTTTCAGGAATGATCATATAATGACCAGTGATAATCATTCATTTCTTGATTCATCCTTTATTTAAAAAAAAATAATTAACAACTTAAAAAGAATAAATTCAGGGGTGCCTGGGTGGCTCAGTCAGTTAAGTGTCCTACTCTTGGTTTCTGCTCAGATCATGATCTCAAGGTTTGTGGGATTGAGCCCCATGTCAGGCTCTATGCTGACAGTGTGATGGCTGCTTGGGATTCTCTCAATCCCTCTCTCTCTGTCCCTCATTTACTCACACACACACGCTCTCTCTCAAATAAAATAAATATACTTAAAAATTTTTTTACAAAGAATAAATTACAGCTTTAAAGAATTTATTCAAGTTTGGTAAATTATTTTTATGTATTGTTTAAAATTTGGACTTACCAGGAATGTGGAGTTCGTACTCTGTTTCATTCTTGCAGAATTTAAACACATATACCAACTTAGTCACCAGAGCGATAGAATTGAAACAACTTATGTTCTCTTTCTTCATTTTACCATCATGTGCCATCATTTTTTATTTACTCTTTAAATTCAGGCATATGCAGAGCCACAGCATTTGGAAATGCACTAGAAGGATGCCGAACTATTATGAACTTCTTTCAAACCAAACCTGTGTAGCTCAGTCCACATGTGTGAGAGGCTCCTGGGAGTTCTCTCAAGCACTTTTCATGTAGGATACAATGCTTGTTAACTAAGAAGTAATAAAATATGCTAATCTGAAGTTCACGTTATATATTAATAGAACTCAACAGTAACCTCAGTGACTGTTTAGAAATTGGGCCAACAAGAAATTTTTTTGCAGTGGTGCATTTCATCACTGACATTGTTTAGAATTGCTGGCGCACAGTGATAATGAAAAGCAGACAGTCTTTTGGTCTCTCGCATGGTAATAAATTTTTCGTTCTCTGTCAACAATGCATTTCCTTCTTGCCTGCACCTGGGGTGGTAGATCACATTGCACAGCCATGATTGGGTGCTGGGGAACGTTGACTGTTTGTGTTTGTGTCTCTTTACTGGATCCTATGTGTAGTTTGAATAATTTAAGACTTGAACTGTCTACCTCACCATGGTGTGAGGGGGCTCTTCATACTCTTTCTTCATGGCTGAATTCCATTGGATGGTGGCACAATAGCTCAGGTGGTGGGACACTCAGATTTCCATATTGATATCACTTCATGATGCACAGAATTGATATTTCTATGCCTGTAAATAGTCACCTGTGCCTCATTTAGCCCTCAGCTGATGCCTGTGCTCCAGCCAGCCCAGGGTCCTTACAGCCAAGGGAACATTCTTTTGTGGAACAATTTGATATCTGTGAATTTTGATCTCATCCTCATGTCCCATGGGGCTAAAGAAGCTTTTTTTTTTTTTCCGATTTTGTGAATCAGGAAAAGAAGATTCAGTAAATGACTAATTGGCAGGGTTACAAGTAGAGCTCAAGAGTTCTGCCTTGTGTCCCCCCATCTTTGCACATATTATCTCCATCTGAGGAAATATCACTCATTTCCTGGGACTGTGTAAATCCTCTGTTTTTTTTTTTTTCTTATTCTCTCTCTTTTTCTTCTATAACACATTCTCACACTCATGAAAATGATAGCATAAATGTGTATCTAATACTTAAGAGTTCTAAAAATTTTCCATAATTTCGTATTTGTCTTTTTAACTTAGCTCCTCACTGAGAAACAGAGGTTAGGGAGACCTTTGGCTTATAACGGGTATAGTTCTGTGACTGGGGTCCAGGCCTTTGATTTCAGTCCTAGACTCTCTCTACCACACATCACACCTTTCCAGTTCTCAAACACCATTTTGCACCTTATCTCTTGACAATGCATTCCATGCCTTTCGAATATTGTTTACTTTTTTCCGTATGTGTTAATCTTCTCTTTTCCCCAACTGGACTCTAACAACTGACTAAAAAGGTGATGTCTTATGATTCTTTTTTGTCTTGCTCTTCCCTGTATAGCACTTGGCACATTTCTAAGCACATAATTGTTTTCAAGAAACTATTTTTAGTCAGTTGCTTAGACAACTGATAGACCAAAAATATCTCTTCGCCATCATCAGTCCTTTGGCTCTTGGCAGGACTTATTTTCTGAGTCTCATCTTCATCTTACAGGTACTCTCATTAGCATATACTTATCATTCTTCAGGGTTTCTGAATTTGGTAGAATATTTTTGATTTCTACTGAAGCTAGCCATTGAGCCCAGCATTCTTCTATATTTTGCAGCATCTTGTTGGCCTGAATCCCTCCACCTCCATGCTCAGTCCTTCTCTCAAATTGTACCCCATGATGTGTCACCATTTAGTCATGTGACACCATGATGTGTCATGCATTTGGTTTCCCAGCTCTAGACATGTGACTACGTCCTGTTATCTTAATGCAACAGCCATCCAAATGAAGCATTAAAGAGAAAAATTAGCAGAATTGCCTTTGTCGGAGGAAGGGTGAACTGTTCAGAAAATCTGGCTTTGAAATTATGCTGGAAATTTCCATCCACATCCCAGTAACAGATGAAAGATATATCTTTTGATTAGACAAGTGCCCTTGAAATAACCTACATCTGGAGTAAAAAAAAAAAAAAAAACCCATATAGCTCACATAGCGATGGCTATCAGAAAGAAGCTTGACCGATACAATTAAAATGCTACTGACTGAGAGTTCAAAGATTATGAACTCACTCGACTGTGAGGTCCTTGAGAGCACAAGCTGTCTAATCATTAATATTCATATCCCTGGTGCACAGGTATTTCTGCCTAAAATAGATCATCAAAAGTCTGTTCGCTAAATGAATGAACGAATAAATGAACAAAGAAAGAATGACATCAAGCACAGCTTCAACTCTGACTCTGCCACATACTAACTGGGCAACATAAGCTAAGTCAATAACTTGCACTGTGTCAGCTTCCGCACAGTAAACCTGGGATTTGAAGTGATCGACTAGCTTCACCTTGAGGTTATTGTGAAAGTAAAATACTGCATGCTTGTTGATGGTAACTAGGTAATGGCTTGTTAAATTGTAGTGCTATATATTTTATAGTAGTTAAACACAGATTTGGCTGCAAGTAACAAAATTTTACTGTTGTTTAAACATACATTTTATTTTCCCTACATAATCTACAAACTAGAGGTTAGCTAATGCTGGTGTTGGTCAGCAGCTTGGTGGTATCAGGGTCCATGTCTTCTCCACATTCCTCCCTCATCTTTCTCTCATGAGCCCAAATGACGACAGCAGCCCAGGTGTCAGACTGTGTTCTACAAAGGAAATGTAGGGTGCAGGAATGGTGACCCCCATATGTGTGTGTTTTCTTTTATCTGGAAAGCTAATTATTTTCCCAGAAACATGCCAGCACACTTTCCTTAAGGTCTCATTGGACAGAACTTGTTACATGACTACTCCTCGGAGTTTTAAGGCTTTAGTCAATCATGTTTCACTACGTAGGGATGGGCATACCCTGCCCCAAGCAAAATTAGGACACTGTTAACAAGGAAACATGCTAAGAGGGAACCTTGGGTAGACATCTAACAATGTCTTCCCCTTAAATATCTGGAGATGTTATGAGGAAAAAGATTTTAGAAGAAGAGGAAAAAAGGAACACGTGGGTCCTTCCACTGGGCATAAGCATGTACATGTAGTGATTGTGTTAATGATGTTGGGAGTTTTCTTCCTTGATTTATACCTTCCTAGTTTGGGGAAGGACTGGCAGAAATTCATCTGGTAGTGTTTCCCCTAAAGTGATGGATTTTTTCAGAATCAGCCAATTTTGATGCTGCCCTTTGGAAATCTCTGTTTCTAGCCTTACTGTGGTAGAGTGATGGCCACTGTCTTTGCAAGAATAGGAGCTTTAACTGATCTCTGATCTGTCCTACATTTGACTCTAACTCATGATACTGAAAAGAGAAGGCATTCCACATCATCAGTGTGAAGTGTCTGTCGGAGTAAGAACGTAAGAGGGATAATTGTAGCGCATGGTAGAGGAACACATTCAGTCTGAGATGCTCCTGACTTATGCCTTCTCCCTTAATTATGGGAGCAACCCAATATGCCATGCCTGTAGTTTCTGGTGACCCACAGCTTCTTTTACATGAGTGTGTCAGGCACACTTAAATAGGGTATTCATTCCATCATTTGTTTGACCAGGATCCTACTCTCCCTCTTTTCCCTCTCACATCCCCTGTTAAATTGCTCTGCTTACTTCCCAGTATGGAAGTGACTAGAACCTAAAGTGCTCTGACTCCCTGCTCATTTATGAAGTCAGTGTTTACTCTGTTGAACCCATCAGTGCTTAAAAAGGAAAGGAGAGGGACATCTATGACCCAGCCAATGACAAGGGGTCGCAATTTACAACTGCCATATTACCAAGTAATTTTATTAATACCAGCCTCTGAAGCACAAGGAAAAGATCCTTTTAAAGCCCGTTAGTCACATGGCAAGAATACAATCCTTTCTGAATTATCAGCTAAGACTTTTTTTCCCCCTGCACACACAGATGAGCCTGGATTATTTACAGTTCATCGGGATGCTTCAGGGTTATACTGCTGTCATTCAACAGATTTCTTTGTTTTAAGATGGCAATAGATAGTACATGTTTTCCTGCGGTGAATCTCTTCTTTCTAACTATAGCCACATAAAAGCCAAAGGTCCTCAAATTAGCGGAGGACTCTTGGTAATAATGTATTTACCACAATAATTATAGTCCCATCTTTTTATTAATTATACACACTCCCTTAAGATATTTCATTTGCAATATTGATGGAAGTTTTCACTTTATTAGGCTTCTGAGGAGTGCCTTCTGAATTTATACAGAAGCTGGAGTTTTTTTGGGTTTTTTTGCTTTTTTTCTCCTTAAAAAGTTAAATCATTCTGTTCTTGGTTGTTCTTTTGGATGTGATTCTTTACCTCTGAGTCTACTTGGAATTAACATGAATTGAATTACTTGTTCCACATGAATTAGTAGGTATTTTTTGTTTGTGTGTGTGTTTGTTTTGTCTTTTACTTGCTTTGATACTGTGGCTTATTTGAATCTAGGAAGAGTCAATAGAGCATTCATACCAGGTAACCCCAGTTGTTGATTTAAGGTAAAAGCAGCAAGACTTTTTTCTTCCTTGAAATTTGTCAATATTAATTGAACAAATATGAGGTCAGAGATTCAATATTTCACAAACACATCTGATTATTGCAGTCTGTTCAGGCCACCATAACAAAATACCATAGGCTGGGCAGCTTAAATAAAGGAAATTAATTTTCTCACAGTTTTGGAGGCTGGAATTCCAGATTAAGGTGTCAACATGTTTTGGTTCTGGCAAGAACTTTCTTTCCAGCTTGCAGACCATGACCTTCTCGCTGTGTTCTCACATGGCGAAGAAAGACTGAGTCAGCTTTCTGGTATCTCTTCTTGTATGAGTGCTCATCCCATCATTGGGGTCCCACCCTCATGACCTAATTAACTGGCAAAGGCTCCATCTCCAAATACCACCATATTGGGGGTTAGGGCTCCAACATTTGAATTTGGGGAGGGGGGGGACACAATTCAGCCCATAACACTGATGAAAATAAATAATTACTCTCCAGTAACAAACATTTAATATTGTTAATTTTGATAGATAAAAAAGTATTTATTGGAATATACTGAAAGAAAAGGAAATCTTCAGATTAAAAAAAAAACAACAACAACAGCGAAGGTAAACTGACACTTAGGTTGACCAGAGTGGTTTATCGTCCAACTAACATAAGAGATTGGGTTTTAGTTCTCCAACAGAGAAAGAATAGGAGGCTTTGGATTCATATACATCAGCGTTGGCACTAAAATGTATTCCTAAGTCTAAGAATTAAAAGGATGAAGTAGGGGGAGAAAATCTACCTACCATCTCAAGACAGGAACAAAGCTTGCAGTCTTCACCAGTGTCTGAGTAAAAAAAAGTCTTTCCTGAGGCTTGAAACCCTGATCATGGGCTATATGTAAGTTTAGGGTTCAAATTTATAGTATCTGCATGGTCTGGGGAATCCCTCATCCAAGAATCCAAAATTACAATTAATCCCGGTGGTGAAATCCCTGGGACTGGAAGAAATAAATCAAAAACTTCTCCATAGGGATTCTTCTGAAACTCAGACTTCAAGGGATTCTCAAGGGGTAGGAGGGAGGAGGGATGAATTTATAAGGACAAATTATGAACTGCCATGAGTGCAGTCCACATGTACAAAGCCAAGAATATTTAGGACCTGATATTTGAGATTATAGATTAATAATTATAAGGGGAAAAAAGTTAAAGAGGTCTAAAATAATTAAATACATGAAAGAAGAAATCTAAGAATATAATACAATAATAATACCATTACAAAATACCATTAAATAGGCAAATTTCAAGTTAATAAAAATAGCACATGTAGGTATAAAGAATTTTAAAAATTATCAAGATATTGGGGCACCTGGGTGGCTCAGTAGGTTAAGCTTTTGACTTCAGGTCATGATCTCACAGTTCCTGGGTTTAAGCCCCACATAGGACACTGTACTGACAGCTCAGAGGCCGGAGGCTGCTTTGGATTCTGTGTCTCCCTCTCTCTCTGCCCCTCCCCAGCTAGTGTTCTCTCTTCCTCTCTCTCTCTCTCTCTCTCTCTCAAAAATAAATAAACATTAACAAAATTTAAAATTTCAAAATAGGATTAAATAGTAGTTTGAATAAATACGAGGAGATATTTGTGATCTATAAAATAAATCTGGAGAAATTACCAGAAAGAAGCAGGAGAAACAAAAATAGAGAAAACATACACGAGAGCTTAAGAAACAAACAAGGTTTTCCAACATTCTAATAGAATTCTGAAAAGGAAAAATAAACAGGCAAAAGAATTTTGAAAACTTTCTAAAAATTAACCGAATTGATTCATGACAAGAATCTTCAGATATGAGTGCTACAACACAACATATATGTAATATATATTCATATAAGCCTGTACATAATATATATTTCCATACACATGCACATTATATATATATATGTATATAAGTTTGAAAATATATATTCATTCTATGCCTCAGCATTGTATTGTAGACCAAATACAAAATACCAAAGTCAGAGAGCAGAACTAAGAAGCTAATAAGTAGATCTCAAAGGATAATTTGACAACAAACTTTTCAACTGCAATAACACTGGTAAGATGATAATGGAATGATAGTGTCAAAGTGCTGAGTAAAATTTTCTTTCAGACTAGAAATTTATATTCAACCTAACATTCAACCCTGAGCCCAAACTTAAATTAATGAATATATTTCAAGAAGAAAGAAAATTAATTTACCAGTAAGGCAGAAGATGTAATAAACAATAGGATGTAATTTATTATTTTTTAACCTTTTCTGTATATTTGATATATTTCATAATCACAAATAAAAACTTTAAAGACTTTTAAACTAAAGATGAAAACACGGTTTTCTGATTCGCTCTCTCTTTCCCCTGCCCCCACCATTTTTCTTTCTCTTTCTTTCTGTAGAACTTAAAACTTACGTAAGACATTATGAAGTATGGGAATAATATATAAGATCTGTAAATTTTTCAAAACCTTTCAAGAATATTTCAACGTGTGAATAAACTTTACTAACTCCAAAATAAACAAAAACTCCAAACTTTAAAATGTCTATTAAGATGTCTATGATACAAAATGTTGACCACTTCATTAAACACTAAGTGCAAATTCCATAAAGTTTCCAGTTCATCAGAAAAAAATTAGATTTTCTTACTTTGAAGCAAGTCCTAAAATTCCAAGTCACTAAATAGCAAATTAGTGTAGAGCCAAACAGTTTCAAAATCAAAATTAGAAAACAGAAGATAAACTTTCAAAATTGTTTAGCTTCTGAATTTCTCTTGAATGTGGGATTTGAGTGCTAATTTTAGTGAAACGGTGTGCAATATGGCCTCCAAAAATAGAGGGTGTAGAGTTTATGATGGTTGTGCAATGATTCTATTATCAAGTCACCGGTCTCCTCGCCAAGAATATTCATTGTGCAAAATGTAGAAGAATGTCCATGGATGGGTTTCATCCAACAGCTACGCCTTTTACTCTGACTCCTTTTTTTCTTCCTATGGCTATCACAAGACCAGTGTTTATTGAGTTATCATATGTCAGACTCTGTGCCCAGAGTTCTAAATGCTTTACCTTCTTTAATCCTCAGGTTAGCACTAGGAAATAGGCTCAATTATCTTTAGTCTATAGATAGGGAAATTATGGTTTAGAAAATTATGTAACTTGCCAAAAATCAGACTGATAGAAAATATTAAAAAGGGTTAAGAAATGAGCCTCTCTGACTTCAGTGCCTTGCTCTTGCCCATTATGGTATGTTGCCCTCTCATTCTCTACAGAAAGTAAAGATATTGTTGGCAGGTCTGATATTTGCCAAATGAATTCAGTTCATTTTCATTATAACTTCTAAAGGAGTGGACAGAAAAAAAATTCATGTAATGATGGTTTGAAATTTCTAGTGATGGCCAGGAGGCAGGCCTTTATAGGTCCCAAGCACTAAACTACTTCAGTGATTATGGAGATTTTTGTCTCCCTCTACCCTGTATCTAATCAAAGTATAAAAAATGCTAAACACTGCTGGTGGGAATACAAACTGGTGCAGCCACTCTGGACAACAGTAGGGAGGGTCCTCAAAAAATTGAAAATAGTGGGGCACCTGGGCGGCTTAGTCGGTTAAGCGTCCTACTTTCGCTTAGGTCATGATCTCGCAGTTCGTGGGTTCAAACCCCGCGTCGGGCTCTGTGCTGACTGCCAGCTCAGAGCCTAGAGCCTGTTTCAGAGTCTGTCACTCCCTCTCTCTCTGACCCTCCCCTGCTCAAGCTGTCTCTCTCTCTCTCTCTCCTAGAAATAAATAAAAATATTTTTTAAAAAATTGAAAATAGAGCTACCATATGCCCTAGCAATTGTGCTACTTGGTATTTATCTAAAGGATACAAAAATGCTGATTCAAAGGGGCAGACGCCTCCCCCACTGTTTACAATAGCACCATTGAAAATAGCCAAATTATGGAAACCGCAAATGTCCATCAACTGATGAATGGATTAAAAAGATTATATACAATGAAATATTATTCAGCGATCAAAAGAATGAAATCTTGCCATTTCCAAAACAACGTGGATGGGACTAGAGTGCTAAGCAAAATAAGTCAGTCAGAGAAAGATAAATATATGATTTTACTCATATGTAGACTTTAAGAAACAAAACAGATGAACACGGGAAGGGAAGGAAACATAAGAGAAAAACAGAGAGGGAGGCAAACCATAAGAGGCTCTTAAATACAGAGAACAAACAGGGTTGTTGGAGGGGGGGTTGGGTGGAGGATGGGCTAGAGGGGTGATGGGTGTTAAGGAGAGCATTTGTTGGGATGAGCCCTGGGTGTTGTATGCAAGTGATGAATCACTAAATTCTACTCCTGAAACCATTATTACACTATATGTTAACTAGCTTGAATTTAAATAAAATCAATATTAAAATAAAATTAAAAATGCTAAGCTGAAAAATAAGGATAAGGTAGCCAGAATCACAGTTTTATCCATGATGATTGCTTTTTTTCTGAAATAATAGATAGTCATTTTAAAAATGGTTTCTTTTGATGTACCTTATTTTGCTGGTGTCCGAAGTACAAACTTGGCTCAGTGTAATGGTTAATTTTATGTGTCAACCTCCAGGGTGTTTTTGGATGAAATTAACATTTAATCAGTGAACGGTGAGTAAAACAGATTGCCCTCCATGGTGTGGGTGCGCCCCATCCAATCACTGAAGATGTGAATAGCACGAAAAGACTGTCCTTCCTGTTCCAAAAGGAATTCTTGAGCAGACTGTCTTTGGACTTCACCAGCATCTGTATCTCCTAGGTCTCCAGGCTGCCAGCTCACACCACAGATTCAGATGTGCCAGCCTCCATAACTCTGTGAGCCAATTCCTTTCTAAGAAGTCTGTCTCCATATATTCACATATCCTGTTGGTTCTTTTTCTCTGAAGAACCTTGAATAATACAGTCTGTCTGCTGGGTAATCCACATTTCCAAAAGGCCTGCCCTCCACCATGCTCTAAACCTGTCTTTTCTTTCTTAATGTATTTGGATTCTCAGTTCAGTATGGTCCCACTTACTCAGCAGAACATGCAACAGAGTATGTATTTAGAAAACTGGAATTTGTCCCTCTTACCTCAGTGGCGCTAAGGACACCCTCCACAATTTCTCTTTTTCTTCAAGTCTCTTCTGGAAATTTAACCTTGGAGGAAACAACATACTTGTGACCATGGGCTTTGCAGTCAGTCATTTATTCCGGCCCCAATGTTCTGTGACCTTGGGCACGTCACTTTGAGTCCCACTGTCCTCATTGGTAAAATAGGAAGATCAGAAGAGATAATATCTGTAAGGATGTTTCACAAGGCTGTGCTAATAACACAGTGTTCAATAAACATTGATTATTGGATTGTTATAGGTATTACTAAGCACATAAGCATGTACATAGTTGCTCATCTTTATGCTATAGTCTTCTGCCATTGAAGTGAAGGTGAGTTTATAAACAAGTAACTAAAAGGTCCTTTTGAAACTGTCCTATGGGCCCATAATGGAAGGGATTTGAGAACCTACATATTAACTGAGAGACCCTAAGTATGAACTGAGCATATATATTACTTTTGTCTACCTACTGTCCTAAGCATGGTGGCAGTCTCCAAACAATTTAAAACTCTACAGCAACATATTACTTCTTAGTCTCTAGTCACCATTTTACTGAGCTCCTCTGCTAAACAATCAGGGCTACTTTTTTCCTGCCTGCTTTCCAGCTGCTGAAAACTCTGTGGGAAACTGTACTAGATGCCCCCTGTTCCCTTTTCTCATCTCCTCCCTTCACTGGTCTAGCAAATGCAAGTTTGGTCACTGCCTACATAAAAGGTACCCCTGAGCACTGAGTAAGAGCCCAACCCACCTGCCTGTGCATTTTCATGTTACTTTCAAGCTCATGAGAAACAAGTTTCCTGCTTTTGTATACACCAGATACTTAACTGGTTCTTCTTGATTCCATGAGATCCTATCTTTCGCCAGGAAAACACCAGAATATGAAGTTCAATGTTCCTATTAGAATTTATTTTTGTGTCCAGACTTTTTTAATATAAAAAAGGACTTCAGATTTTTTAAAAAAATTTTTAATGTTTTATTCATTTTTGAGAGAGAGAGAGAGAGGGAGACAGAATCCAAAGCAGGCTCCAGGCTCTGAGCTGTCAGCACAGAGCCTGATGCAGTGCTCGAACCCACAAATCATGAGATCATGACAAAAACCGAAGTCGGACGCTCAACCGACTGAGCCACCCCAGGCGCCCCTTAAGATTGTTTTTAATGTTTTTATTTTATTTTTTTAAATTAAATCCTCAATCCAGCAAGTTTTAGCACTGGTCAGAATTTTTCTCCACCCTCAAGAATGTGGGACTCAAGGGAGCTTCCATTTTAAATCCTTTGAGTATCCCGTGCTGTTTGAGTGGAGGTCCTGAAGCCAGGACTTCTGTACATTTGCTGTAGTATTTGGTTCTCAGACACAAGGGTCAGAATGACTTTCCCAAAGGCTGGTTTTCCCAAGGGCTATTTTTTATGTGGAAGCCCTCATCTCATAAACAATTGAATTAGTTCACATTAAACACGATCAATGGCAAAAGTACACAAAACATAAAGAAATCCCCTAAAATAATGTTTTTGAACCAGCTGCTAAATTAAGTAATGTATTTGTTTTATTGCACATTTGCATAATAGGGCAAACTAGAAACTCTCCGTAACAGATGTGCTAGTGGCAGGGAGATTTGATTACTGGCTTCTGTTATTAATCACTGCACAAATCTTAAATGATTTGTTTCTACAGTTTGATCAATTTACATCTCAGAACGTACATTTATGCACACAATGTAGAGATAAAGCATCTGTTCACACCTTTCTGGAGGCATCAATATATTTATGGGAATTGAAGTTTTGTTAACCAATGCACAGGATACTTTGGCCAAAGACTGACAACTTTTGGAAAGATCCCATTACTTATTCCTTATACTTAATAAAGAAAAACCATTTTGTTGTTTCCAGAACATTACGTTCTGATGTCTGTTGTGTTGTCTTTTCTATGAAAAGCGACAAAACAGATGACATTTGAAACTTAGAGGATTTGAATGACGGACATTCCTATTTCTTATAAATCACCCCAGAATTTTGAGGAATTGCAGGGTACCATGGTATCATGGACAATTACTGGATAGAGTTGTAAAAACTATCCTTTTTGTTTTAATTTTGCACTTGACATTTTATAATCCTCTATGTATGATTTCCATCAGCATTTTAAATGTATATAATACAATTTAAGATGGCATGCCTAAATTTAAAAAATTAAAAACACAGGTAATATAAATACTGTTTCATTAATTTCCAATTAAGCATGATAAATGCATTGGTGCTACATATAAATGTTTCCCCAGTAAGTCAAAGCACTAGATAATGTGATTTTTTTTCCAGTTGTGAGTATTGCAGTTATTTTGCAAGCAGAAATAGATAGTCAAAATACCCGTAGAATGAGGTTAACATTAAGCCCGTTGATTCCAGGGGCTGATTTATATTACAAGAAGTTCTTATTATCATTGCTTGCCATAATGGTTTACCATTTGGAGCCTAACATTTCTCTTAATATTGTATGCATGTTCATATATATCCTATTTGATTAATTTTGGTCTCTTCCGAATCACAATAATCAACTGGTACAGAAGACAAAGCTTTGGGAATTTTGTTTCTCGAGCTATTCTGTTGTCCCAATTTGGCCTCCTATTTCTACATGGTAGAGAGGGGGAAAAAATTGAGGGGACGGGGGTAGGCAGAGCTCAGTGCTGAACTTAAATGCATCATTTCTGAAAACTGGATGAAATTTCAGATAAAGGCTTTGTTTTTAATGCCTAGGAAAAAATTAAAATGTATATATTTTTCTCAGTCAGAGGCAAGACTGTTATGGTTGCAACCCCTGCCTTTTTATAGTTCATCCTGGGAGCTAATGAAGCGTTGCATATTGGTTTCAAATTCAAAGCATATGTAGACACTGAGGCATTTTTACTTTATACAGTGTGATTTCAAAAGGAGCCCAAATGTGGTCATCTTAGAAAATGTAATTTGGTCGCGTGCTAAAGAACTTTTTCCCAGATGACAAAAACCCTTCCCCTTTGAGTTGCCTCTGAGAACACAAACTGGCTGTGAAGTACATTCACAACTCTGTGCAAAACGCACAGGAGCTGATGAAAATATATTAAAGGACTGACATGTCAAGGCCATGAAGGGCATTGGGCAAATTTGGATAAATGTGTCCAGGTTTCACAGAATCAGAATCAGAAGTGAGTTAGAGGACAATGTAAAAAGATGTTGAAGAGGATAATGCCATCCAGACAACAAACTTAACAGCATTACCCATCCAGAGCCATCTCCGAAGTCATTACCGCCGTTGCCGGGGGTGTCTGCCAAAGAGGCAGATGTCATTCTGCCACAACTTGGCATCTGATGGTTGTCATTTATAAGAGGGAATCAAGTGAGGACTGTAATTAGGTGTGTGTTGAATGGAACCCTTCCTTTTGACTCCACTGGGGGCTTTTCTAGTCCTGAACACATGGAGAGCGCAAAGCAGGGGAACTGATCTGCCCTTCAGACTCCTGAAAGCTCGTGTATTTTTCCCCTGAGAGAAGTGTACGGCTTATACTTTTTTTTTCTCTGCACATTCAGCATTTATTGTGCTCCTTGGAGATGACAAAGACATGTTCTTGGACACCCCCTCCCCCCCCCGAAAACATACACTGTGGGGGAAGAATCATCATGCAAACAGATCAGTTACAAATACACCCTGGTAAGTGCCCCGTTGGGGATATTGGTTTAAAAATGGTGTTGTGGGGGCGCAAAGAGTGGAACAACACCTCTTTGGAGATTTGGGCAAGGACTCCCCAGAGGAGGAGATATTAAAGGAAGAGCAAGCATTTGGCAGGTGGGTGAAGAAATGAGGGGGTGGACATTCTAGCAGAAGAAATCACGTGTGGACAATGATTATGAAATCACGCCTGGAAAGGTCTGTTGTACTGTGGGAATGTTAAGGGTTTACACACAGTGAGAGTCTGGGGCATAAAGACATTCTAGAAGAGGGTCAGTTGAGTGGGGCAGAGATGAAAAAACTCCCTACTGAATCCTTAATTCCTCCTTTTTTGAAAAGATAGTTCGATTTTTAAAACTGTTTTATGTTTGTTTATTTTTGAGAGAGAGACAGCATGTGAGTGGGGGAGGGGCAAAGAGAGAGGAGGAAACAGAATCCAAAGCAGGCTGTAGTCTCCAAACTGTCAGCACAGAGCCCGACATGGGGCTCGAACTCAGGAATGGTGAGTTCATGACCTGAGCTGAAGTTAGACACTTAACTGAATAAGCACCCAGGTGCCCCTAAAAGGTAGATTTAAAAAGGTAAATATAAACTCATGGTGAAACCCCTAAAACTTTAATAATAATAATAATAATGATAATAAAAGTAGCTAACATCTGAGTGTTCTCTATTCAGAATTATGCTACTGAATTCTCACCACAACCTTATGGAATTGCTTCTATTTTTATTTTCACTTTACAAATAAGGAAAAGGAGAATTAGAGAGGCTACATAGCATGCTTAAGTTCATCTCACAGGCAACCGGCAAAGGGAGGGGGAGTCCAGAAAGCACGTAGCAATGCTCGCAAACACTGCCCTGTACACATCTCCACAGAGTTGTGTGTTCAGTCCTTAGAGACTGTCGGCCCATTGGCTAGAAAATTTTATCTTCCTAAGTAGAGAGAGTGTGGCCTAGCAACGCAGCCTTCAGAGTCATTCATTCCTTTGTGGAGATTAAATCTAGAAATGGTACTGAGAAATAGATTGTAATTTTTTTTTACATTTATTTATTTCTGAGAGACAGAGTGAGACAGAGCATGAGCAGGGGAGGGGCAGAGAGAGAAGGAGACACAGAATCCGAAGCAGGCTGCAGGCTCTCAGCAAGTGTTCAGCACAGAGCCTGCCATGGGGCTCAAACCCACAAACTGTGAGATCATGACCTGAGCCAAAGTTGGACACTTAAGTGACTGAGCCACCCAGGAACCGCTGAAGAAAATTTAGTTAGGGAATTAGCTATCTCATCTCAAGTACCTCACCGCACAGTGGAATACCTTGAAAGTATTGCTCAAAGCAGAGTATTTTTTTAAACTTTCAAAATATATTTAGTAATATGTAGAGGTGCTCATAATAGAGTCAGGAATTCAAATAATGGGATACAAGACTAGAGATACAATATGATGACCTAATTGTTGAAAGGGTAAATATGAGTCAGAAACACATACACATAGATAGCGTATATGCCATGACTACACTAAACATTTTCTGAATGCTAGGATTATAAGTGACTCTTGAATATTTTTGCATCTTTTGATCATTAATGAATGGAATTTGTGCAAGCAGAAAACATAAAGTACCCAGAAATGGAGATTGTGTGTAAGAGAACATATCCAAGGTCAGAGGGGACTTGGAGAACCCTCAAAGAAGTGCCCCCTGAACTTCTTTGAAAAGGTCCGATGCCTCCTGCAAATCAGCTGAGAAATGAGGAGCCATGTGGCATCAGGACATGTTAGTGTCACTAGGAGTATCCCTCAACTCTCTTGGTCCCTCTACATTTGTAAAACACTGAGGTTACTCTTTGAATAGAGTCTCAGGAGCCCAAAGCCCTTCTAAAACACCAAGGGAATCTTCTCTCATCTACTCAACCAGGTAGCCAACCTAAAGCTAAGATAACAATTGGCTTCAACAATAAAGAGCTTATCTCACAGAAAGGGAATCTGAAAGAAAAGGAGCCTACTAGCTCCTAGATAGGCTCGAAGATGCTCCGAACCATCTGTCCACCTTTCTGATCCGCTCCAACCTGCCTCCTTCTCAGTCCCTAGGCTGCCACAACCATTCCAGGCATCAGGTTCAGCCAGGATGTCCAGAGGCAGATGTAGGTCTACTCCTTTCTCATGACTTTAAGAATGAAGACACCTTTCCTAAAAGACCCAGGAAGCTTCCTCCTCACATATTGTCATGTCCACTAAAGACTAGTTTTTGACTTGAATCAATTTTTTGAAAGTCCAGTTTCCACTTGCCTTCCTTTTGGTGGGAGCTATCTTATATACCTCCTGGGGACTAGCTTTGAAGCACCTGCTTCAGCAGGAATGTGCCCATCACGTTAGAGAAAAACAGAAGAGGCAAAGGATCCCATTCTGTTGATTCATGGCCCATGTGGCTGTAGTAATTGTAGTAAAGGCTTGGTAGGTAGATTTTCCCTTCTGCTATAGTAGACACAATTTTGCTGCAAGATTTTGTTAGGACAATGGGCCTCTTATTTTAAAAACATCTGCACACAGTTTGTTGGGTTTAATACAAGGTCTCTGGCTTGGCAGAATTTACGGAAGGTATGGG
Source organism: Crocuta crocuta (assembly GCF_008692635.1). Taxonomy (NCBI): domain Eukaryota; kingdom Metazoa; phylum Chordata; class Mammalia; order Carnivora; family Hyaenidae; genus Crocuta; species Crocuta crocuta. The sequence continues at coordinate 4,510,164 of NW_027530988.1, read as the reverse complement.
GCAGTTTCTCTGCCTACTGGCATCTAAATTCTTTGATAAGCGGAAACCTAGGCACAAGTGACACAGGTTAGGTACCACTTAACTTACTTTGTGAGCAGCATTGGTGGCAGTGGATGAGGATAAACACGGGCCCAGCTCTGCCCATTATAGTTCCAAGACAGCCCAATGAACTCTGGGAACTTAGGTTGGACGTGAAGGAAGTGGGAGGAGGGGCCTGGATACTAAGGTGGCCATCTTACTCCTTAAGAATTGCCTCTGCTAGGGGCGCCTGGGTGGCTTAGTCGGTTAAGCGTCCGACTTTCGCTTAGGTCATGATCTCGCGGTTTGTGGGTTCGAGCCCCGCGTCGGGCTCTGTGCTGACTGCCAGCTCAGAGCCTGGAGACTGTTTCGGATTCTGTGACTCCCTCTCTCTGTGACCCTCCCCTGCTCACGCTGTCTCTCTCTCTCCTAGAAATAAATAAAATATTTAAAAAAAAAAAAAAAGAATTGCCTCTGCTCACATCCCTGAACTTGTTGAGAGAGGGGGAAATGTACCACAAACTGTGGAATTCATTTTTTTTTAATCCATCTGGGTATGCCACAGTATCTAGTCTTCTGTCCATCTGCATGTGATGAGTCACTACCTTGGCCAGATTGCTTACCTTTACTAACAAATTGTTTTTCTTAATAAAGCTAATGTTATGCCAAACTAGATCCTAAAGCAGTTAGAGCTTCTTGACATTGCAGGGGCCGTTGCTGACAGAGCACCAAGCAGCTGTGTTGGGGAGGGTCACCTGAGGTGTCCCCAGTGTGTGGCTGATGGAGACCTGGGACATTCATAAACTCCATTCATCAGCAGCCCTCTTCCAAGCCACCATAAATAAAACAGCATCCAAATAGAGAACATTGTGTTTCCTAGGGAAAAAAAAATACTCCTTGCAACTTTGATTCGAGGCTTAGAAGAGCAGAATTCCAATACTCTTAAAGCTCAAAGGACTGCTGAAGGGGCCACACCAGGTTGCAAAATAGAAGACTGTTGAACTCTCTCCAATTCTGCTACTTTAACCTTATCTAGCACGTATCATTTCTTTTCTGGGTTGCTGCCAGCTGTCTACTAACTCCATACTCTTGTCAATCCAGTTTCCACAGAGCAACTAAGGTTGTGAGAAAACATAAACTAGCATATAATATTATCATCTCACACTCTTGCTTAAAACCCATTACCATCTTCCCTTATCCTTAAAATGAAATTTGAACCCCTCCCCATGGTGCTCAAAACCTTGCATGGTCTGGAGCTATGCCTTGCTAAGCACACCTCGTTCTGCCTGCCCTCCCTCTTGCTCCAGCTCATTCTTGGAACAAACTAAGGTCACTCTCACATCACAAGTTTTGCAGAAGCTCTTTTCCTTTCCCTCCTTCCCTGCTCCCAACACTGTTTGTATGTCTGTTCCTTAGAAAGGCTAATCCTGCTATGTAAAACTAGTCTCTAGTTCGGTCCCTTTATAATTTGTAATTCATTTATTTATCTGCGTGTATTTGCCATTTTTCTTATTTTTATAACACGAATGTAAGTTCCAGAGTGGGGGAACTATATCTGCCTTTTTCTTTTTTTGTGTCCCAGACTCTGCCGATGAATATTTATTAAATGAGTAAATGTATTAGTGAATCAGGAGAAAAGTAGGAGGTAAAATCTTACTTCTTCTAAAAAAACATTTTCTGACTGTGTCACCTGAAGTTATCATCATAGTTTTTATCCCTCTTCTTCCTTTTTTTTTTTGCATTATTATCATTGTTAATATTAGCCTCATTTTTTGAGTGCATGTTGTGAATGTTATTCTAGAGATCAGACATACTTAGTGATGTAAGACTTATTTTCTCCCCTGATGATCTAACTGAAGTGTAAACAATCGATGAGAAAAGAGAATGGCCACAGAAGATTGGAATTTTGAGGGGATCTTCATGAAGGATGTTCTAGGTATTTAAGATCAATACTGAAAGAGGAATTAGGAATTAGAAACTATATATTAAAAATGGGAAGGATACTCAAAACAGGGCAAATAGGAAGTGTGGAAAGAAATTGGAATGTGTGAAAAAACAATGGGATCACAAATGCAATTTATATATTTGATGTGACAGCACATGTCTGTACAATTCTTATTGAGTACATAATTTGTATCATTCATATAGTCATTAACTGCTCCCTACTTTGTAAAGATCTTCATCTGGTATCTTGAACCACAATTTGAATTGTGTTGTTTATAGCGTAAATCTGCTTTTCGTTCCAATGAGATTGTAACCATAAAACAAACAAAGGCCATGTCTGATTCATCTTTATATCTATTGGATTTCAGATTATTCAAATTGGAAATCACTCTGGTAATCCTTTAGCTATATCTTCTACCTGAGGATGATACTTCTCTATGGAATACGTAATAAAAGATTATCCAGCCTCTTGATAAACTTTTCACAGAAAGATTCTCAGGAGGCAGTTTGCTTTGATATCAAATGGCTTTTCATGGCAGCAAGTTCTTAAATTTCTCTCCTTCTCAACTTTCCACTATTAATCCTAGCTAAGTCCTCTGGAATTATACAGAAGAAAAAATTAATCCTTTTCTGCAAAATAGTCCCTTGCATATTTGAAGACATAATTACTTTCCCTTTTGTCTGTTAATTTTTAGACTAAATATTCATATTTTCATTAACGATTCCTCACTGATATTATCAGTTATGTTCAAATACATCTATTTCCTTGAGCAATTGCACAATTGTTGTAAGCTCCATTACAATACATATCCTGCCTGCTTTATTCATACTGCATTCATCCTACTTCAAATCATGGCTGGTAGGCAATCAAAAAAAATTGTTAAATTGATAAATGAGGAACCAGGAGTACCAGCTTTAGCCAGTGCAATAAAGCAAGAAAAAGACATAGCAGGCATCCAATTTTTTGAAAAGAAGTAAAACTCTATTTACAGACAACATTATCATTTGTGTAGAAAATGTACAGTATATCTAAATAATATGTGAGCTTAGCAAGGTTGCAGGAGACAAGATCAAGTATTCACAATTATATTTCTATGTAACAGAAACAAACAATAGGAGATTAAAATTTAAAATATCACTTATTACAACAGCCAAAAGTATGAGAAAGTTAGGGATACATTTGACAAAATATATGTAAAATCTTTAAATTGAAAGCTATAAAATGTTATATAGTGGAATTAAAGTGAACCTGAATGAAAAGGTAACCATCTCTATGGGTTGGAAGTCTCAATACTGTTAAGATATCGGTTCTTCTTAAATTGGTGTATAGATACAACACTATCACAATCAATATCCCACCAGATTTTTTGAGAAAATTGATAAATTGATTCTAAAAGTCCTATGGAAATGTAGAAGGAAGGCCTTAAGTAGCCCAAACTTTGAAGGATAAAAAAACAAAATCAGAAGGCTAACAATACCAGAATTTAAGAGTTAGCAAAAGCTGTCATCAAGACAGTGTAGAATTGGCTTAAATATAGACAAATAGACCAAAGGAACAGAATAGAAGGCCCAGTATAGACCCATACATAGATGAAAAATGCCAAGTCAGTGGAGTAGGAATAATCTTTTTAATAAATTATGTTGGAACAAAAAGATACCTATAAGCCAAACAAATAAACATCAATCCATACCTTAAACTGTAAACAAAACCCAAATGGATCATACATCTAAACATAAAACCTGAGAGTAGAAAACCTTTAGAACACATGGGAGAAAATTTTTGTGACCTTAAGTTAAACTGATTTAATACCAATGGATTAGATACCAAATGTGTAACCCATGAAATAAACAACACATTGATAAATTGGACTTATTAAAATTCACCATTCTACTCTTTGAAAGACAGTATTAGAAAAATGAAAGTCTTGAAAGGTGTTAGTTAAATAAGTGAAAAAGTAAGACCGACTGGTAGAAAATATTTGTATATCATAATCTGATAAAGAGAACCTGTATTCAGAGGATACGAAGAACTCTTAAAGTCCAATGACAAAATAAACAGCCCACTTCAAACAATGGACAAAAGAACTGACACTTCTTCAAAGAAGATACACCGACAGCTTAGTCACTAGGGAAACACAAATTAAAACCATAATGAGATACCTCAGCAAGACTAGCAAAATTGTCAAAATACTGATCATACCAAGTATTGGTGTGGATGTGGAGGAACTGGAATTCTAATGTGCTCAGAGTAAACAGAAAATAGTAGCACGACTCTGAAAAAGGTTTGCAGTTTCTTAAAAAAAAAAAAAATAATAAGCATGTACACATAGTATTGGCTAAGATAAGTGAAAACATATGTCCTACAAAGATTTCACACTGCATGTGAATGTCTAAATTATTTGTAATAATCCCAAATTGGAAACAACCCAAATATCCATCAATTGATGAATGAATAAATAAATTTTGGCATATCCGTAAAATAGAATACTATTCAGAAGTGCACAAAACAGTAAAAACAAACCTCAAAATAATTATGCTGAAATTTAGAGAGAAAGAGTACATAGTTTAAATGTTCACTTATATAAAATTATGGAAGATGAAAGTTAATTTATAGTGACAGTAAATAGATGAGTGGTTGCCAGGAACTAGAGTATCGGAGATAGGAAGGAGGAAATATTACAAAAAAGCATGAAGAGACGTTTGTGGCATATATATTTATTTTCTTGACTGTGGTGATACTTTCTTGGATGTATGATATGTTCAGAGTTATCAAAATTTACACATTAAATATGTGTGATATATTGCATGGCAATTGCACCTTATATATGACATTAAAAAAGAAATGAATACAGCCTCGAAGTCAGTTAGGTCTAGATTCAAGTTACACCTTGTTCACTTATGTGCTGTGTGTGTGCCTTTGGACAAATTATTTAATCTCTTTGAGGATCAATTTTATTTTAAAATGATTTTATTAGAATCTTTTCAAACTTCTCAGAAGTGATGTGAATGTACATCATAAGGTGACTTAGCTTGGGGGTCAAGCTCTTATGCTAGTGAAATTACGCAGGCTCCACCCTCCCCATTTGTATCCATTGGTTCACAAAGAGTTGAATGGTTTCCTGGGGAGCGTGATCCCTGTCTCCCTTGAGCTTCTGCCATATTCATATTTGTCTCATGCACTTGCAAAGCAGTCAAAGAAGCCAGGTAGCTGGAAAGACAATGAGAAGCTCCTGAGCTGCAGCTTCCCAGAATGGAAGAGGGAATCCAGGTGGTGATGCATAAAGGAAAATATTTGCTAGCTATAGAAATAGAAGATACCAGAGTTCAAGCTAAATCTGGCCATCCTGAAGACAGACGTGTTTTCCGAGGAAAGGATAAGTGTTGGGGGGGGCTGATAGGACTTTCTCACTACCTTATATACACTTAAGTGTTCAAGTGGCTTTATTATGATGTGTTCCCAACTGAATACAACAGAAGGGTCTATCTGACTCTACCCACAAACACATCACAACAGCAATCAGGACTTGAGTCTTGTGCACCCCAGTCATGTTTCATTGACAGTGGACTGGAGGATTTTGATTCCTCCTATGGGCAAGGAATGGCCAGTACTGATTCATAGATAGTGTTAGCGTCCTTGGAGATGCCCCGGATAATTAAGACAAGAATTTACCTCAGGCAACTGGGGGATATTCTGTAACAAATATTAATTTTGACAAAACTACATTTGCAGTCATTGCAGGTAACACCTAAGAAACTGAAGTTACAAGTAAGGGGAAGAAAAACTGCATCAAAGTTATTTTTTCCATAGCTTCTCACTAGATCTTGCCACATCTTCCAAACCTAATGGAAGCATTTCTTTCTTCATCTTACTCAACTGGTTAACAACACTCAGCGCATTTGTTAGAACGTAACCTTCTTGAAATATTTTTCTTGACTCCTGTGACACCACATGATCCAAATTTTTCTCTTACCTCTCTATTTACTTTATTCTCCTGCCTCCCCGTCCACCTTTTTCCAAATATATTTTTCTAACCCAAACTTGTCTGCTGATCTCCACATTTTTACAGCCAATTGTCTACCCAGTATCTCTACATGGGTAGCTCACAATATTTCAAATTTAATTTATTCATTTCCCTCTTAACTTCTTCCTTCAGTCTTCACCATCCCCACAGTTATCCACCAACTAGTAGTGAGCCCAGAGAATGACGAATAATCCAGAAGTTCTCTAGGCCACTGGTCTAGCAACTCTAGACAATAAGGAAATAGATTCATCATGTCTGAAAAATTCTATGACCCTTACATCTTATACCTCCTTCCCATGAACTTAAAAACCATCAATTCTAGGAAATTTTCAGGGTATCATTGTAAAGTGTTCTCATAACTTCTCTTTCCTTATTCCCCTATTCACCCACACTGAAACATTTAGCGTTTTTATTTATTTAGATCATTTCTCATAAATACTGAATGTGTAACGTCACTTATACTGGATTTTGAACCATTTGTGGCCTCCTGAGGCATTTTCTTTTATCTCCACTCCTTCACTAGCAGCCTTGATAAACCTGCCTATCCAGGACTGCAATTTCATTCCCAGAGGTAGTGTTACCTTTAGTCAGTGTGGCCACTGGGGAGTGAACCAAGATAAATGGGATTAAACTGAAACAATAGGAGGTTCAGTTGAAACACTGGGAGAAACGTGTTAAAAACAGGTCACTTAGACACAGGACCAGTTTCCCTTGAGAATGTGGGAATATCTTCATTGCGGGTGCTTCAGCATAGTTGAATGAAGCTCAGCGAGAGTCACCCTCCCCTTAATAAGAGATGAGAGGAGTCCATACTACTTGGGCATGAGACTTAATACCACATGGAAAGGAAACATTTCATGGCCCATCCTATGTAAAATGTCCCCTTGTCTTCTTCTTAAGCATCTACTCTTGACTCTGGAGAAAAAGCTGGAAACGTCGAATTTATGACTAAAATGAGATCTGTTTTGAATCATGGATTACACATTTGTTTTGAAGGATTTTTTTGAAGCTATTAGTCTATGACTGTTTTACAAGGCCTGATGGAGTTGTCCAGACACACTTAGCACTTAGTTGCTGTTGATAATGCTGTTAAATGAAGTTAGCACTCTAATAAGTGTAACAATGAAATCAAATCTCTCTTCCCCACAGGGTAAGGCTTGATGCATTCCTCTAGCAGAATGGTGGTGTCTATCAGTCAAGGGATTTGTAATCAGATCTACAATCAGACAGGTAAGAAGTGTTGGTATAGGAACTTGCCTTATCATTAATACCCCTTGCTTTCCATCTTCGCTGGGCAGAGGCCCTGTGCAAATCAGATCAATTGACTGCATTCTTAATTGTTTTTCTTTTAAACCATCAATCCTTAGTTTGGCATCCCCTCTATTGACACATGTCACCCTTATTGAGGGCTAATCATGTTAGTTTTAGAATAATAAATATATCACCCTGACATAAACAAATTAACATATTTAATAAACTAACAATAGTGCAATTCCCAAGCTTTCCCTGGCTTCATCTGTGGATTTGCAATGAAGTTCATTAAAGGTGATGGGGAAGAAATAGCATCTTTCATAGCTTTTATAGATTTTGAATGGCTCTGAAGGAAAGGTTACATGCTGGTTGCCTGTGGGCAGGATTGAGTCTGCACATACATTTTGTTTGGCCCATGTAATGTTGCCAAGAATGTTGATGGAGAGCTTTGGTTCAACTGGCAATGGCTCAGGAGATTGAACTCTCCACTGAAACATTCTGAGAATCTCTAACAATAGTGCCTGGACTGGCAAAGTGGATTTGTACAAAGGGCATAATTCTGTAGAAAAAAAAAATCAGTTTTTGAAGAGTTACCACACAAACTCTTGTAACTCAGGTTGTGAGTTTCAACAATAGATGTTTTAGTTACTGTTTATTCCTTGTTTAACCTATTGCTTATACCTTTTTGATTTCATAATATACTTCGGTTTAGTGTTTTTTTCTAACTGGTGGGCCTCCTGCACATCATATCTCAGTTATATCCCCTTATTCAGTTGATGACTTACCTTCTTACTTTACTGAAGAGAATGAAGGCATCTTTTGGGAACTTACACTCACTGTTCCTCTTCTCCATGACATTATTTCTGTTTCTTGAGGGTTTGTTTTGTCCTCTTTTAATTTTCTTCAATTCTATAACCATGCTTAGAATTCATCTATCAGCTTTGTTTTGTTTTTCACTATTATTTATCTTATTAATTAGTCAATAATTCAAAAGAAAACATTTACTGAACTCCTATTGGCAGGTGTGCTCCATTCATTGACTGGTTGTATATTTTTATAACTAAAACAAAATGAAGATCTATAGATAAATAGCTTTTAAACCATTAACAATACTATAATGAGAAAGTACTTAAAGAAGGTTCTTCAAGGATTTGTAAGAATACAGAAGAGGAGATGGGGGGGGTTCATTCTGCCTATAGTGCATGGGGTGTAAGGAGTGAGACCTGAGAAATCAGAGAAGCAAGTAGAGCATCTATGATGAGGCAACTTGAATAAATTCAGAAGTGGATTTACTGATGAAACTTAACATTCATGGTCCTGCACCTGAAACGATCCCTTCCAATGTGTGCTTATGGTCACGTGTTTTTGTGCAAGGTATTTTAAGCCCTGTTATTTAAGACCATTTTCTCTTTCAACTCCAACATCCTCTTCATCATACTTCGCCTTGGCTCAGGTGGCCTTGGAGAAGACATAGGCCTTTTAAGGCTGTAATTAGGGGAAAGCTGACTTGGAAACAGTTTGGGCTAATGAGATATGCTTCAGTGGTCTACAGTCACATCTATGTGGAACTCTTGCAGCCATCCTAATGGAGGCATGAATTCCAGGATATTCCTCTCACATACTGTATCACTTCACACAGGGTTTGGAGAAAAAGGTGCAGGGTCAGAGGTCATTATCTTGGTATGAATGTTTCCTAGATGCCTGACACTACAACAAGATAGAGGAGGAAAAACCAAGATTTAAAATATGCAGAAGCAGAAGTTAATTTGTGAAAAGTTCTTCCAGGCATTTGATGTATAAAATTATAAATAAAAGAGGATTTGATCTCATTGATGAGTGGTCAAAATGAAAGCCCTCTTCTGCAAGGAATATAGTCAATAATGCCTTGTAGAACTTAAATGAATGAGGATCGCTAGGTGGCTCAGTTGGTTGAGCATCTGGCTCTTGATTTGGGCTCAGGTCATGATCTTAGGGTTGTAGGATCAAGCCCCGTGTCAGGTTCTGCACTGAGTATGGAGCCCACTTAAGATATTCTCTCTCCCGCTTAGCCCCTCTTCCCTGTTTGCTCTCTTTTCTCTATCTCTCTCTCTCTCTCTCTCTCAAAAAAAGAAAATTTATATGAACAATACTAGAAAAAAACGTTTCCCAAATTTAACAACCTTCTTAAAAATTCACATGATCTTATCAGTAATAAATTGTAAAGCTTGAATGAACTTTTTAAAAACTATCAGTTAAAACACTTTTCATCCATGCTGAAGGAAAGATCAACTAATTTTTGTATTCTCTCTACTCATGACAAGATTACAAAATTGTTTTCATTATAAAGAAGCAGAATATGTGGGCAAAAAAATATTGGAAAAATTGTATTATAGAACTCCATCATAAGGTTAATTCATAAAAATATCGTATTATTTTTTGATTCAGGAAACTGTAATTCATATAAATTATTTTAAAATGTATAGCTTGTAGTTTATTCTCTCATTCTAAATTTATATTTATAAATTTGTACTATTTTTCTTTTTTAAATTTTTTTTAATGTTCATTTATTTGAGAGAGAGAGAGAGAGAGATTGAGAGCACAAGATGGGGAAGGGCAGAGAGAAAGAGAGGGAGACACAGAATCTGAAGCAGACTTCAGGCTCTGAGCTGTCAGCACAGAGCCTGATACGGGGCTAAAACCCATGGACCACAAGATCATGGCCTGAGCAGAAGTCAGATACGTAACTAACTGAGCCACCCAGGTGCCCCTGTATTATTTTCCTTAAAGGGGGCCCCCTAAAATTGTATAAACTTCTAGCAGCAGAGACCGAACAAATGTCCCACTCAAAGTAGGCAAACTCAAGTTGGACTAAAGCAAATTCAATAAAGTGACATTTTAAAAGAGTGGACAACGTTGAGGGGAACCATAAGGAATAATGTGTCATAACTATTACTGATCTGGGATTAGCTCCGGGCCTGAAAAAGCAAGGCAAACGACAGTACCAGATCCCAGAAGGAAAGAACCTTGTAGAGAAGAACCCAATGTAGATAGGATTTGAGTATTTTGTTTGGGGAATCCAAAGACACCAAGATACCCAAACTGGGACAGAGTTGAGGAAATAGATAGGCAGACCCTCACTCCCTTTCCTCCCTCTACTCTCCTGCCTTATTCTTCCATTGTCCTAACCCTACTATAGCACAGGAGAGTCTATGGAGGTGACCAAAACATATCAAAGAGCAGGAGGCAGAGAGCAAGGTAGAACAAGTGAATAAAGTGGGTTTGAATACATAAACAAAGATATCTGGCTACATCTATCATAACTGTATACATCTATATAGACACCTATATGTACACATGTGTATATGATTATTGCATACATACACATTTAAGCATAGGATATGCTTATGGTATATATAATTACACTTAAGAACAAAATCACACCTTGCTTACTGTTTTATTACCTGTTTAACTCACTTGATAACAGATCAAAAAATTATAAACTCTTTTCTGTATCACAAGTTTTTCCTTTTAACACAACACATTTTCATAGGGATATATTGTTCTACGTTCTATGATGGATGTGTCAGAATAAATTTAGTTTACTTCAATTTTTCAGCACTATATAAAGACTTGTAATAAACATCCAGTAGATAATGTTTTAAATGATCAACAATATTTATTTCCTTGAATTCAAAGAAAAGGTAGTTGCAGGAGCAAAGGGGGTTCCCATTTCAAGTTCTTAGGACCAAAATGCTCCCCAGAAGAGTTGGCTGGTTGTACAGTGCTGTCATCCATACATAAGTGTCTGTTTTCCCAACATCCCCACCAAGTTACACTATAAAATCTCTTAAAGGCAGAGCTGTGAGTCTACTTCCCTACCATCTCTCACTGCTTAATGCTTGTAATCTGAAACTCTTCTCTTGTCGGTGAACAAGGACTTCCCGATTTTGAATCCCAGTGGCTATTTTTCATTCTTATCATTGACCTTCCAGCATTTGATATTATTGACCTTGAAAGAATTTGAAAAAAAATCCTTCTTTTTCCTTTATATACTCAATGCGGATTTGAATCCTCTCTTTCTGTTCTTTCTCTGTCTTCCTTTTTTGTTCATCCTCCATCTGCTCTCTGTTGAGTATGGCCATCCACTCAGGCTCAGAGTCCATTGGCTGTCTGTACATCTGGCACAGAGGCCAGCGAACTTCCCCTGTTTCTCATGTTTACTTCTCTTCCTTTTGCAGCGCTCACTCTCATTTGAGCTATCATTTTTATCTGGAGTATCAAGTGCCCCTGAGTCGGTCCCCCTGCCTCTAGTTCCAGATGGATCTTTCTAAAATACTACTTGCTTATAGCACTATCCTGAGCAGTAGCCAGTATCCTCCATGCCTATCAACCATCAGATGAAATATAAGCTGGCATGAGGCCTCCCTCTGCTACTCCAGCCCGTCCTTCCCACCCACCTACAGTTCTTTTCCTCATCTCTTCTCTTCAAAATTCTACGCTTTCATTAAGACTTGACTCAAAGGCATGTTCTATAGGAATCTTTCTACAGTCACTCCTGCTCAAAGGAACGCAGTCTTCCAGAGTATGTAATTGAGACCTTTTTCCGTTTAATATTGTAGCCAGTTTGGGAGGCTGATAACCTCTACAAGATTATCAAATGATTGAAAGCAGAATCATGTACTGTTCATCTTCCTGCTAAGCACCCAGCATAAAGTTTTATTGCTGGTAGGTGATGAATAAATATTAATTGAGGGAAAGAGCAGCCCTCAAGCAATTCTACTGAGCCTTTGGGTTTAAGAACAGTTGGGGAAAGCTCAGAAATAAGGTCACGGGCCATAGATCATCTCCAGATTCAGTCCTATGAAGTATCTGACTTAACGACACTATAAAAATGTGAATTTCATGCGTTGGGTTAAGGAATAATATGTCCAATATGGCCGTATCGGCTGCCCCAGAGTTCCAAAGACCACAATGGATTTGTGTTTCACATTCAAAGATCTAACAGTTTACTCACATTCAGACCACTGAGCAAATCAAAGCTCAATTCACATTCTGAGAAGGTGCATGGCAACATTTGCCAAATGCAAACAGGAACAGGCAGTTAACTTCTCTGTCTCCATTGCTGCATTCGGTCTTGCCCAGAGGGGACAAACTTCTTCATCTTCCCTTTTCACCCAACAGAGTTTCATGAGGCCAAGTTAATGGGCATCATGAATGGAAGCGTCTGTTAACCATGGGATCACAAACAGGGAAGGAAACCCTCCTGGATATCATGAACAATGCAAAGGCATCTTATTTTGCCACGTTAACGAAGGAAGGACAGATGCGTTGTTGCAATGTGGAAGGCACACAAATGATTTTTGATCCAGTTAACTCCACACATGCCTTTCTTTTAGCTCTGTGCATGCCTTTTCCTTCCTGTTTGATTTCAGGCTAGTCGTTTCACTTATTTGCACACAGCACGAGGAGTGTACCACCTCCCCACCTCCTTCTCCTGCCTCCCAGGCTGGAGGCACGCCAGTTGCTAATGCTGTGAGATCTTCCTGGCCTGGCTCAGACTCCCACACAATGAGACATCCTCTGTGCAATTTGTACAGCACCTTTCCCAAGCATGGAGACGTTGCACAACCCAGCAGTGAACAATGAGGCGGCAGGAGGCAGCACCAACGGGCGACATCTAATATGTTCAGGAAAAACAAAATTAAGCAGCAAAGCTCTTTAGAGCAACAGAGGCTTTTAAAGAGAGTTCTCCCAGGTAATTTAAGCAGCTGCTTTCTCACTGCCCTCACAAGGGCATGCCAAGGGCCAAACAGGCAGCCCCTCCAGCCCCAGGAGGAAGAGTTGAGCTGCAGTGGGGACCAAATCCATTTATTTTCATGTCGCAACGAAAATACTGGGTAGTTTGTAAATCATACACGCTCTGATCGCATTCCTTTTAAGAATACACAGCAGATTTTCTTACTCTGGGTACAGCCAATTTATTCACATAGGAGAGGCTTTTGATCAGCCTCCCAGCATAGGGATTCTTACGTGAATGTGGCTGCTCTGTTTCTGACTACAAGAGGAGTTGTAGAGCAAGTGTGACCAGAGACTGGGTGCTGCGAAGGTGCAGGGATTTTCATGTGGAAAATCTGGCCTGCGGACTGCAAGGACCACGCAGGTGGGAAGCGACATTTGTGTCTGGTCAGTTTTAATTTCTGAACACAGTTTCCAAGATCTAGTTCAACCACAGGTTGACCCCCAATTAAACCATGCCATGGACAGCCCCAATGGCACGAATACAGAGAAATCTCATTCTCCACAGTGCTGTTAGGAGCAGGACAGAAAGATAATTTTGCGGTTGGTCTTATTTGTCAGCCTGCATTTTAATGCATTTCCTAATACGACCGCCTGATCCAGAAGCAAACCCACATTGTTCTCCCTGATTAGCCTGGGGGAAAAAATTCCTCTAAGGCATCTTTCAAAGGGACTTATCTCTTTAAGTTTGCTGAGTTTCTGAGTGGGTGGAATAGGTTATGCTTTGCATTTCAAGAAATAGAACAAAATGCCACCAACAACACAGAATTTAAATAGTGGCATAGCGGGAGCTCAGAGTACGCTCTTCAAAGAAAATGTGCGATTTGACCCACACCTGAGATGAGTGTTGCTAGGACTATTAATTGGATCCCCAAGTCATTGTTCTAAAATGACTATCAACACAACTCATATTTGCTTGGTGACTGCGATGGAGTTTAGTTGGTAAATGACTGGGGTGAGGCAGTGTTAGCTTTGCACAAGGGAGGAAAAAAACACTTTTTTTCCTAAACTTTAGGTTTCTTCTCTACTGTGAAGGCATCATCACTAGCGCAGCGATTAAGAAAAACGTTCTGTAAAACGACAGACTGGGTTAAATCCTGCCTCCCTCACTTGGTGGATGACTTCTCCTCTCTCTGCCTCCATTTCCACCTATTTGAACTGAGGTGGTCATCACCTCTTGGGAATGGCATAAGAATTAACCAAGATAAGCCATCTTAAGTGCTAAACACTGTGCCTTCCATAAAACGTGCACATAAATGTTTATTTCTATTATGATTAAAGTTCAGCTGAATATGATCGAGTGCCCGGTAGGTACCAGGAACGGTGCCAGTCCCTGTCTTTGCAAAGCTTACATCGAGATCAGCACATCCTCCTGTGGTCCTATGAGTACAGAAGATGTTACTGTTGATCTTCCCTCAGCCCTTTCACTGGTTTCTTGAAAGGCCGCCTTCCCTTCTTTCCCCTCCTTCTGCACACAGCTTCCTTCAGCCAGGGACTACTGCCTCTTCTGTAGGATCTATGCCCCAGCAACTCATTCAGCCTCTAATACTTGTAACCTTTTGTTACCGCATGTATCTATTTTTTTCCTCCAAGTCTCTTTTTCCCAACTAGAGTCTAAGCTCTTTGAGAGCAGACAGCCTGTCCGTATCTGTCCGTATCCGTATCCATATCCCTCGCTTCAAAGTCTTTTGGGTGAATTTTCTCTTAGGATAGAGGAGGATAGGAACTAGCTCTTAGCAGAATAGGTTTGCGGCTGCCAGGACCTTCCTGAGCTTAGAGAGAAATTAGAGCACTTGCATCCCTTCCACACACAGCCTGCTTCAGCCCTGGGAAGGTCTGAGCCATCCTGGGGAGACTGTCAAGACAGAAAGGCTACAGAGGCGAGGGGAGGACAGGATTAGGAAAGACATATTTCAGCTCTTCACGCTTGTACGTTAAGCCTCTCCATAAAAGATCTCATCCTCCACACGTGGAAAGAGAGTGAGGTTCATTCTATTACATTAGGAGTTCAAGGCAAAGAAGCTCTGAGCTGACACCTAAAATTCTGTCTATCCATCATCGCATCTGTCTCTCTCTATCTCTATCTATCATCTGTCAGTAGTCGGTGTCTCCCCTTGGAGGCCATGCGAGAGTCCAGCAATGCTGAGGGCGCCTACTGCTTTTGCACCGTTCTGATCATCCTGGTGAGAGAGCCAGTTGGCCATAAACCTAAGTAGGGCTGCGGTGCGTACAGCGTGAACTGTTGCTCTCGGCAGCCGGCTCATAACCCTCTGCACCTACAGACTCCGCGCTGTTGCGTTCACGGTGGTGCTGCTCACACTGTCACCGGAAACAACTGCGTGCTTGTGGGTGACGGACCAGACGCCAGGGGTGAGGAGCGCATTTCGAGTGTGTCTGCCCACTGCTTTCGTTAATGATTTTTCCAATGAATATGGTCTCTGTCCTTCCGTCCTTTAGAATGCGTGCGTTGGGCTTCGATGATTTCAAAGCTAACGGTAAAATATGCACTACGCGGCACCGCTCCGCCGAAGAGATCTGAGTCATTATTTGTCCTCTTCCTCTGGACAGACTGTAGGGTTAAACGGCCGGGGTTTTGAAACAAAAGATTTATACTCCATTTTCTTTGTGCTATCCATCCACGCCTTCTGTAATAGGAGCCGGTTGGAAAGCTCTGTGTCCGGGTTGTCATTTCTCCTGCACGGTATATATTAGAGTCCAAACGACCTCTATACCATCAAGGTTCCACAAACCTTAAATTTAAGCTACCTGCCCTACCGAAGTACCTAAAACAATAACTTTTTTATGTTGCAACAAACATTACATTTAATGAGTACAGTGCACATGTAATGATACAGTGAATCAGTGTGAAGCCTCAAATAATGATTTCTGTTGGCACTATAAAAGGAATGTAATTTTTCTTGTTGAAATACCATTTTTCAGTTACTGCATGAGTGATGTGGTAATTATCCCCTACACCTGGGATTTAAATCCAATCCTACAAGCCCATTTTCTGTTTGCAAGCTGTCAGGCTGATGCATAGGCTTTGTTCTTATCTGGCAGTAGGCAAGGAATCGGTAATTCAGAAACAACAAAGCCACTGATGGGTCATCATGTAATCTGCACTGAAAATTGCAATCTGTAATGAGATTGGAAACGCAGATGAGGTGACTAAAATTGATTACCTACCGTATCTGAAAATTTCAATTTTATTGCACAAATATGATCAAACTAGTCCATAAGTTTGGGGATTAGTTGAGAAAGAATAAAGATTCCTTTTAAATTAGGTGAATGCAGATAAGTTATTTAAATGTAAATTATTTGCTTTATAGCAATATGGCTGGTCTGCAGGGTGATTCATACGGCCACATATTTTAAGTTCCCTGATGGCATCATTTCTGCCTGGGAGTTCCAATTAGAGATGACATATACACTTTCAACTCTTAAAGAGAGTACAGCAAAGCAGACCATGGATGAAACTCACACCAATCCCCAGACCATAAAAATGCACCTTCATATGCTTATTATGGGGGAAAAATAATCATCTAGAAGCCTTGGGAGCGTCAAGAAACCAGCAGCAGGCTGTGCTTGGAATATTTCCAAACATTTTCCCCCCCCACTTACACTTACATCTTCCAAGGGGTCAGGCTTTGTGGGTTTAGCTCTGCAGCCGGGATGACAGACTCACAGCCCTCTGCTTCTCACAGGAAAGATGGGCTTCATCTGCTCTTAGATCTGTTAAGAGACATCGGTGATATCCTGGTCCAACTTCCAAGCTCCTAGGAACATCTCTATTTCTTGTCAGCAACATGATGATCATTCCTACCACCAGAAATTTAGCAGAACTTAGTGATCCTGAAATTAAAAAAAAAAAATCATGATGATGACAAAATTTAGAATGGATGACAATATAGTCATAAAATGTCACCAAAATACTTTTGAACCTGGTTTCCCAGAAAGTATCCATTAGGGCAGCAAGAAAGAACATTGAGAGATCAGTTTCTGCTTGAGGGAACATCCGCTAGGAAAGAAAAAATAAAAAACATATACCGTACAGGCTCACCTTGCCTTGTCTCCTTGGGGTGCAAAGGCAAAAAAATGTTTCTTTTGTATAACTCTGGTGGGTTATAATAATGGATTTTGTAATTGCAAAAACACTTCTGGAATTTTTTTTTTTTAACCAGAAAGGAATTCCCCTCTGACTGTTGTATTCATGGTCTTTACCCATATGAGCACAGTTGTGGAGAAGCTAGAAGAACACATTAGTGAGAAGCTGGGTCAGGAGCTCCAAATTATTACTGTCCGGCATGAATTTTATAGAAGTGCCTTCAAGAAGTTTCACTGGTCTCCTGCCTGTGTGTCCAGTCTTCTTAGACCTTTTGTTCTTAACCATCCCTATCCGGAAGCGTCCTTCTTAGGAGAAATATTTATTGTTATTGTTATTATTAATAGTTTTGTCTTACTTTGATTTTGCTTAGACTTCTTACATTGTGACTTTCCTGTTCAGTTCCTCTGAGACCCAGAGAAAATCTGGTGACAGCTGATAGAACAAGTATTCACCGACGTTGATCCGCACGTTCCAGAATGAATGAGGCTCAGTGGTACAAATTAACATTTCCTAGGCTTTATGTTCCATTGTTACTTGACAACTGTGTATTCTCTTCTTCCAAAGGAGAAAGGAAAGAAAGGAAGAAATTGCTTGTTCATTTATTAAGCTGTGTAAAGGTTTACAGCATTCCAAGGACCATCTAGTTTCATGGAACTGCTTTCTTTATTCTTGCTCTTTTCTGTTTCAAATGTTAAACTCTTTCCTTCCGCAGCGAACTCACTTTCTCTTCTACATCCATTCTTCGCCTTAGAAAAATCTTAGTATTCCTCTACATGAATAATTTTTAGTGTATTTATTTAGTTTATTTATTTATTTATTTAGAAAGAGCATGCGTGCAGGGTAGAGGCAGGGAGAGGGAGAGAGAGAGAGAGAGAGAGAGAGATTGAATCCAAAGCAGGCTCCACACTCAGCTCAGAGCCCTACACAGGGCTCGATCGCACAACCTGTGAAATCATGACCTAAGCCAAGAGCCTGTCACTTTACCGACTGAGCCACCCAGGCACCCTTCTACGTGAAGATTTTTAATGCTCCTCACTTCTGGCCTCCAAATCTCACATTCACAACATGTAAGCAAACACGATGTCTGCGGTTCCTGCTCCCGCATCAGCCGTATTCTTCCTCCCAACACAAATCTGATTCCCAGCCTCTCTTTTTCGTGGAAGCGGTTTTCTACATGAACCCTGGTCCAAGCCATGACAGTCTCTAGCCTTACAGGGTCCCAAAGGGCCTTTCTGCTTCCCGTCGTGTCGTGCATCTTTAGAGCTTATTCTAAATAAAGCTAAAAGTTATCCTTTTAAAACATAAATCTAACCATGTCACTCTTGTGCTTAAACCTCTCCAATGGCTTTACGNTGACCTAAGCGAAAGTCGGACGCCTAACCGACTAAGCCACCCAGACGCCCCTAACCATGTCACTCTTGTGCTTAAACCTCTCCAATGGCTTTACATCACACTGAAAATAAAATGCAGACATTTTATACTGGCCTATGGTTTTCTGGTCTCTGCCGATATTGTCTCATACAATTCTCGTTCACTGTGCTTCAGCCAGGCTCTGTGTCTTTGAACTCAACCAGTCTGTTCCTTCAGTAGGGTCTCTGCCAGTTTATCTGCTTTGTATGGCTCGCTCCTTCTAGCCCATCAGATTGCAGCCAAGTTATCTCTTCTGCAGGGAGGCCATTCCAATCAAAAATATCTATCCAGTCACTTTCTATTGCAACATTCTCTTCAAATTCCTTGATGGCATCTATAACTTCTGGTATTTCTTTTGTTTATTTGTTTTGCAATTTTATTTTTCATCTTCTCCAACCCACTGTAAGTTGCATGAGATCAGGTACCTTGTTTGTCTTCCTCACTTTTTAAAAAAATTCTTTAATATTTTATTTATTTCTGAGAGAGAGAAAGACAGCATGAGCAAGGGAGGTCCAGAGAGAGAGGGAAACAGACACAGAATCTGAAACAGGCTCCAGGCTCTGAGCTAGCTGTCAGCACAGAGCTGGACGCAGGGCTCAAACCCACGAACCATGAGATCATGACCTGAACCAAAGTCGGATGCTTAACTGACTGAGCCACCCAGTCTTCCTCACCTTTGAAACCCAGGCTTTGAAAATGGCCTGGCACACAGTATACATGAAGAAAAGATGTTAGAGTAAATAGCAGCACTTATCTCCCACCTGTTTTGTCCAGTTACTTTTTATTTATGTTTTTCAGGTATCACTTTTCCATATCTTAATGCAGAACTGATGCTGTTGACAATCTCCCTTCTTGAAATTCCCTTGGCCTTTAAATTCTATGTTACATACTGTGGTTTTCCTTTGACTTGTCTAATTCCTTCTCTAGTCCTCTAATTAAAAAGTTGAGTTCCCACAATCTACATAATTGTCTTTTATCTCTTTCTCACTGTCTTTCTTGGGTATTTCAAATACCTCCATGAGTCCAATGGATATATCAAAGAAAAATTGCATGAGATAAGTTCAACTGATAAGAAAGACTATTAAAAACCATTGCAATAGAGAAGAACTATTGAACTCACCTCTACAGAAACTAAAGTCAAGAGCTTTGTAAGCACTGGGGTGAGCTAGTGGAAAATACTTGAGAGTATTAGTGGGAAGGTTGATCAATATGATTAGCCCATCTGAGTTTGCTAATTGGTACTTATTGAAGTTAGGCTCATACCCTTCCATAGAGATTGAGAGATAAAAGCCCTCTTGCTTGATGATTACATTTCAAAGGGATGGTTCCCAGGTCCTTGAGAAAGACATTCCTGGGTTATAAAACTGACAAAAGACTGGGAGAAGATTTACATCTCAAAAGAGCAGAGAAAGAATTTAGAATTGCAATTTACTTAGTGCATTTCTTAAGTAAATGCACTAAGAAAATGGAGGTCAGAGCTTTAGACTGCAAGAAATCCATCTAGAGTTTGGTCAAACTGAAGAGAACATTAAGGGCGTCTTGGTCAGATGCATTTATCAGGTCACCTTCTGCATTTGGATGTTCAGACCTGATGTCCTTGACAAGCTCTGATCCTGTGTCCTTGGTCACCTGCTGAATACCTCCCCTTGAGTACCACATGTTCACATCCAACTCTTCATGTTTAAAACCAAATATTATCTTTTTTAAAATTGAGATGTAATTGATATAAAACACTATGTATTAGTTTTAGGTGCACAACATAATGATTGGATATACGTATGTACTGTGAAATGATCACCGCGAGTTTACTTAATGTCCATCACCACATAGTTACACATTTTTTTCTTGTGATGTGAATTTTTATTTACCCTCTCAGCAACTTTCAAATATACAGTACAGTATTGTTATGACAGTACTGACTACGGTATAGTCACCACGCTATACATTCTGATCGTCAGGACTTATTTATCTTGTAACTGGAAGTTTGTACCTTTTGTCTACCCTCACCCATGTTGTGTATTCTCCATCCTCCACTTCTGACAATAACTGATCTCTTTTTCTTTGTATTTGTGACTCCACGTTGTTTGTTTGTTAAAGATTCTACATAACAGTGAGATCACACAGTATTTGTCTTTCTGTGCCTGACTTATTTCACTAAGCATAATGCCCTCAAGGACCATCCATATTGTCCCAAACGGCAGGATTTTCTTTTTTGTTTTTAATAGTTGAATATTATTTTATACACAAACACACACACACACACACACCACATTTCTTTAACTATTTTTCCATCAATAGACACTTAATATTGTTTCCATGTCTTGGCTATTGAAAATAATGCTGCAGTGAACATGGAGGTACAGACATTTCTTCAAGATTTCATAATTTCATTATTTTAGGTGCTGGGTCATACAGGAAGTTTTGAGAAATCTCTATACTCTTGTCCACAGTGGGTGTACCAACTGACATTTCTCTCAACAGTGCACAACGGTTCCCTTTTCTCCACATCATCACCCACACTTGTTATTTTTTGTGTTTCTGATAACAAGACATCTTAGCAGTTTGTAAGATGGTATCGCATTGTGGTTTTGATTTGCAACTACTCTTTTTTTCTTTTGAAAGAATTCTTACATTCATTATTTTCTTATTTTTACTGGCACTACTTTTATTAACTGAATGCCATTTTAACCACTTTTCCTACCTGCAATCTTTCCTTCTCAAATTGGTTCTCTGGCAATTTCCCTAAAATACTCTTAAAGCACAACCCTATTCTACAAAATCTTCAATGACTGTTCATTGTATACATAGTCATAATAGTGTCTGTTCTAGAGTTAGAAATATTTGTCTTTTTTTTAGGTTTATTTATTTATTTATTTTGAGAGAGAGAGAAAGAGAGAGAGAGTGGGATGGAAAGTGGCAGAGGAGAAAGAGTCCTAAGGAAGCTCTGCTGTCAATGCACAGTGCATAGCCTGATGTGGGGCTCAAACCCATGAACTGTTAGATCATGACTTGAGCCAAGATCAAGAGTCAGATGCTTAAATGACTGAGCTACCCAGATGCTCCTAGAAATATTTCATAATGCTCATGATAGTAAGACTGCATAACCACATAAAAGACTCTATTGTTTTTTTAATTTTTAAAAATCTTTATTTATTTTTAAAAATTAATTAATTAATTTTTCAGTTTACATTCAGTTTAGTTACATATAGTGCAACACTGATTTCACGAGTAGATTCTTAATGCCCCTTACCCATTTAGCCCATCCCGTCTCCCACAACTCCTCCAGCAACTCTCTGTTTATTTTCTATATTTAAGAGTCTCTTATGTTTTGTCCCCTCCCTGTTTTTTGCTTCCCTTCCCTTATGNTATATATATATATATATATATATATATATATACCAAATCTTCTTTATCCATTCATCTATCTATGGACAGTCTGGCTCTTTCCATACTTTGGCTATTGTCAATTGCATTGCTATAAATATTGGGGTGCTTGTGCCCCTTCCAAACAGCATACCTTTATCCCTTAGATAAATACTTAGTAGTGCAATTGCTGGGACATCGGGTAGTTCTATTTTTAATTCTTTGAACAACCTCCATACTATTTTCCAGAGTGGCTGTACCAGTTTGCATTCCCAACAGCAGTGCAAAGGAGATCATTTCTCTTCACCGTCACCAACATCTATTGTTGCCTGAGTTGTTAATGTTTGCCATTCTGACTGGTGTGAGGTGGTATCTCATTGTGGTTTTGATTTGTATTTCCCTGATGATGAGTGATGTTGAGCATTTTCTCATGTGTCTGTTGGCCATCTGGATGTCTTCTTTGGAGAAGTATCTATTCATGTCTTTTGCCCATTTCTTTGCTGAATTATTTGTTTTTTTGGCTGTTGAGTTTGATAAGTTCTTTATATATTTTGGATACTAACCCTTTATCTGATATGTTGTTTGCAAATATCTCCTCTAATTCTGTTGGTTGCCTTTTAGTTTTGCTGATTGTTTCCTTTGCTGTGCAGAAGCTTTTTATTTTGATGAGGTCCCAATAGTTCATTTTTGCTTTTGCTTCCCTTGCCTCTGGAGACGTGTTAAGTAACAAGTTGCTGTGGCCGAAGCCAAAGAGGTTTTTGCCTGCTTTCTCCTCAAGGATTTTAATGGCTTCCTGTCTTACATTTAGGTCTTTCATTCATTTCGAGTTTTCTTTTGTGTATGGTGTAAGAATGTGGTCCAGGTTCATTTTTCTGCATGTCACTGTCAAGTTTTCTGAGCTGAAGAGACCATTTGCTGAAAAAACTGTCTTTATTCCATTGGATGTTCTTTCCTGTTTTGTCAAAGATTAGTTGGCCATATGTTTGTGGGTCCATTTCTGGGTTTTCTATTCTGTTCCATTGATCTGAGGGTCTGTTTTTGTGCCAGAACCATTCTATTGGTTTTTTTAAATGTTTATTTATTTTGAGAGAGAGAGAGAGAACAAACAGGGGAGTGAGGGGCAGAGATAGAGCAGAGAGAGTGAATCCCAAGCAGACTCCATGCTGTCAGCACAGAGCCTGATGTGGGACTCAAATTCAGAAACAGTGAGATAATGACCTGAGCCAAAATCTAAAGTCAGATGCTTAACTGCCTGGGCCACCCAGGTGCCCCAAGACTCTATTGTTTTTAGCCACTTAGGATTCTTGGAAAATTCTTGAAGTAGTAATAATTAAGTAAGAAAAATAGTGATGAGAAGAATGTGGCCCTATGTAGTGGAATGATGGTTTTACAGTGACATGAGTGTTNCTTTCGCTTAGGTCATGATCTCGCGGTTCGTGGGTTCGAGCCCCGCGTCGGGCTCTGTGCTGACTGCCGGCTCAGAGCCTGGAGCCTGCTTCAGTCTGTGACTCCCTCTCTCTGACCCTCCCCTGCTCACGCTGTCTCTCTCTCTCTCTCTCCTAGAAATAAATAAAACATTAAAAAAAAAATTTAAAAAAACAAAACAAACAAACAAACAAAAAAACAAACAAAGAGTTAAAGAAAAAAAGGGAGTATCTCCATTCCTGGTCTTTACATGGTCTCCGTTAGATCAGCTGTTAGTATTTAATCTTTTTGCTGTCCCCATTCCACTTGGATTTACTTCCAATGTCTGCCACTACCTAAGTCAAAAGTAACTGTTTATCTGTTTATTTCAGATATAGATCTATAGATACTATATATCTACATATCTTGCAAAATGACTTCTAGAAATTTATTCACTGGTCAGTCCAATCACATGAATATGAGATGCAGTTACTAGTAAACTTGCCTGCAAGCAAAGAGAGGGTAGAAAAATCAGCTACCTATTATGCTTAGTCAAGAGAAAAATCTAGGATCGCTAATGTCCCTCATAGCACCAATTGATATCACAGCTAGTCATGGGAGAAAACATAGAATTCAGAGAAACATCTATTTCTGTTGTTTTGTTCACCTACCTCCTCAAACATTTTTGTATTGTAACCAGAGAATTTTCTTTGTTAAATTACTAATTTTTATTGTGAGAATCAGGATGGACATAGCATTCTAGGCACTCAGTACAGATGCCAAGCTTCTCTATTTGTGTTTATGTATATTTGTTAAATACTCAAACTAAGCCTAAGGAAAGGCATTTACAGAAACTAAATTGGTCAGAATGTACCTGGATGGCTCCATTTAAGGATAAGAAGTCTACTAGACTTAGAGACATTCCTAATTCTGTCAATATAGAGGAATTCTCTATTCTGAAGTAATGATATTTTGTGCAGTTATTCTATATCTGTCATCAACTATAATATCTAAATCTTTTTGCATTCATTAAACAATGAAACATTTCATTATATTATATTAAACATTCATTGATAGGATTAGTGATTATAGCATTCATTCTCAGAATGTTAATATTTCACATCTGCTATTTTTCAATAATAAAATAGTAGGAATATATTATCAAATATATCAGACAATTTTTTGTGTGTGTGGCTGCCTAATATTTTATTAGTTTATGTAGGACCAACACAGTCTGAGTCTAGGTGACTGGATTCAATACAAGTTTATTTCTTACTTAGATAAAACCCATTTGACAGTAAGACTGTCTTCTAAGTTCAATGTAGGCTTTGATATCAAGCCTGCTGATTAGAAGAGAGACATGGAGACAAGCTTCTTCAGTGTTCTTACCCAGAACTGACACAAACAGTGAAGATGGGTTACACGACCCCTTTAAGTTTCAGGGGCTCAGGAAATGTACTCTCTGTCCAAGTACCTGCTTCTCTGTGACTCTACAGCTTGAAACAGGATCGTAGATCTTCTGTACCCAGCTAGCTAGTCCTGCCACAAATCCCTGTGTTTAGGTATTTAAGCAAAAATCTGTTGACTTAGTTATTTACATCTTAAAATAAAGCTCCATGACTCATCTGAATTATGCAAAAGAACACACATTTGCAAAGATTACAAGTTTAGATAGAGCAATCCCTGTAAAGTTTCATTACTAAAAGCTTATCCAGAAGAGTAATTCTTTCTTGAATTTGAAGGCTTCCAAAACTGGTATTTAAATTGAATTCCCTCTACATAAGAGAGAACTAAAGAAAATGAAGAAAGTTGGATTCCTTAAATAAAATGTATAGTCCATTATGAGTTTAAAAAAAATTTTTTTTCAGTGAATATGTCATTCAAGTTATAAAGCAAGAGAGATTATTTAAAGATAGAGTCAAAAGAAAATATTTGGATCTAGAGCCCTGGTTGGGCAGCTATGGTCAACACAACAAATCTTGCCAATAGGCTGTGTTGTAAATAAAGTTTTATTGGAACAGAGCCACATCTCTTCACTTACATTTTGCCTATGACTGCCTTTACATATTGCCTTTTAAGCATAATAATAGCAGAATTAAGTAATATGCCCTGCATATCTAAATATATATATTATCTGGCCCTTAATAGAAAAATTTTGCTGACCTCTGTACTACAGGAATAACTCTCCTCATCATACCACCAGTAGTGTAAAGGAAGAGATTTATCAGCATCTAGAAAAATTTGCACAAAAATGCTCTCTTAGTGTAAAGGAAGAGGTTTATCAGCATCTAGAAAAATTTGCACAAAAATGCTCTCTTAATTGAATGATGACATGTTTGCCTCCCTTCATTTTTAATCTCACACTTTAGAAAAAGATCAAAGAATATTATTTTATTTTCAATTATAATGACTGATTAAATTCTTTTCATTTTAGATAGTACTTGTTCTTTGAGGAATACATTAATTATTTTATCTGCCTAAAATTATATCAGAAAGATAACATATTTTAACATATTATACATTTGTGTTTTCATTCAAAAAAATTTTAGTGTTTACTTTTGAGAGAAAGAGAGACAGAACATGAGTGGGGGAGGGGCAGAGATAGAGAATGGAGACCCAGAATCCAAAGCAGGCTCCAGGCTCTGAGCTGTCAGCACAGAGCCTCACGCGGGGCTTGAACTCACAAACCATGAGATCATGACCTGAGCTGAAGTTGGATGACCAGCCGGCAGAGCCACCCAGGTACCCCTGTGTTTTCAGTTTTAAATTTACTGTGTATTTATTCATTTTGTATTTAAATTGTATTAGATATTTGGTTCAATAAAATATTTATAAATTCTAGTCACAATATCTATTATTCTCATTAAGCTTCAGTGCTTTAATCACTAGAAAATTCCCACTATTCCACTGAGATGGATGTCTGAGTTAAAATTAAAGGAGGTATTAATCCAGTTACTTTGAAGCCACCTATCTATTTATACAGTGAGTCTCTGACAAACATCCACACCTCCTTTAGGAAGCTTCTAGAAATGATTAGTGAACAAAAGCAGTGGGTACTGAATGAACAAAAAGTTCCGAAAGTCTGGGGTTAGAAACCATACTAGAGTCGTGATTGTCTTCCCTTGTAAAAGTTGGCTGTGAGAATAGTTTATCACAGTGCGTGTTACTCATGGTGATTACAGGGAGAAAGTGGAAGTTCAGATTCGGCTTTTCCTTTAACCTTGGAAAGGTGTTTCAACTCCCCTCTCTGAGCTTTGGTTTCTTCAACTATAGAGAAGAAAGGACAGGTTGGTGGTTTCTCATCTATAGTAAATCTAATATGAATGAGAGATATATGTATTTTAAAGCATGCTTGCTCTTATAGACAGATGATAGATGGATAGACAGGTGATAGGTCTTCCTTCATAACAGCTGGTTCTGAGAAAAGGTGATTAGCAGTAAGTGATATTCAGAATTACCGAAGGGAAGCATGCCTAGGGGCCTCAGTCATTTAAACAACTGATTTTGGCTCAGGTCATGGTCTCATGACCGTTTGGGCTGTGAGTTTGAGCCCCACATCAGGCTCCACACTATCAGTTGGAGCTTGCTGGGGATTCTTTCTCTTCCTCTATCTCTACCCCTGCTCACCTCATGCGTGCTCTCTCTCTCTCTCCCTTGCACATGCTCTCTCTCTCTCTTTCTCTCTCAAAATAAATAAATAAACTTAGAAAAATGACCATAGGGAGAGGTGGAAAGAGAACTGGCATGAAAGGCAGAGCCTTAGGGTTCTAAAGTTCAGATTCTGATTTTATGTATAAATGTATACATACAGAGGGAAAGTGAGACAGCAAGATTTAAGAGTGAAAAATCCATGGAACCCTTCCCCCCTGCCCCCACAATCTTATAAAATTTAAAATGCAATACAAACAAAAACATCCAATGATTGAAGTGGAGGATGGGAGGTCTAGGTGCCCATCCTCTAGTCCATCTGACTTTTCTGTTGCTCTTAAGGTCTTTTTTAGGAATCAAAAATGGAAAACAGTATTTGAAAACTGCTTTTAAAAATAATATCTAACCTGCTCTTTACATGGTTTAAAGTCTCTCTGTTAGTGAAGCATTTCCTGACCCTTTTTATTCTATTTCTTCTCTTAACCGTCTCTCCTAGTTTCTGCAGTATTTTTTTTGAACTCTTCCATGCCCTGCATTATGAAATATCATCTCTGATTATACTGACTTCTTGAATTTTTAATTACTTTTCAATTCCTTTGGTCTGGTCTTACCAGTAGACTGTAAGGTTCTCATTTACTCCCTGCTGCTACCCCAGCACTTAGCATGGTGCCTTGGTGACCACTGTAGTATGTTAATACTTACAGAGATTAGAATGGCTTGATCCATTACTCTGTACTATATCCATACTTATGTTGGACCTACTCTTGAGTACAGGGAGTAGTTTAATTCTATACTCTAAGTGCTGTGAAATATAAACCCACAGTAATCCTGTAATATTTCACTTTCCATACTACATTTTATTTTAGCCAGAAAAAGGGAGCTAACTAATCAGATTATTTAATGTTGTGGTACCCTGTATCACATACCCCTTACCTAGTTCTTTGATTAGGTGGCGGTGAGGGGTGGGGGCTTAGTTGTCTGGCTTTTGGGAACTCTGAACAATATCTATTGTAGTCACACAAATCACATTCCTGGGTCTACTACTGAAAAAAGTTCTGATAATTATTACCCATCCCCAAAAAGTGAATGACCCAAAGGAGAGTATTCTGAATATTGAAATAGTAATTTCTTTACTTTAATGGATTGTGTTGGAAATGTACTCCTAGCTGATAGTTCACCTAGGATCCCTCTGGCTTAAACAAATTAAAAAAGATCACTAAATATAATGGCTATTTGAAATTTAGAGACAAACAGAAAAAAAAGAATATGTGTGCATATGTGTATGTGATTTAAAATGAAAAATCATATATATATCAGAGAAGACAAGTGAACTTCAATTTCAAGATGAACCTAGCTCACTTACATAGGTACTAGAACACTGTGAAAGGTCTACTAAGCTGTCCCGAGTCTTATTTGTACATTACTGTCAGGTAAAGCAAAGCAGAACATATTTCAGCATTTGAAATCCCTCTAGTGACTAAATTGCTTATCTATAGTCATTTTTCAAAAGCCATAAAATCACTTGATGTATTAAACACAAAATGCTCCATTTTGGTAGTCTGGAAATATTTGTAGGGACCTAAAAGCTAAAATAAATGTTTGTCTTTATGTAAAGTTGTTACCGATGCCTATTCAATAGTGGAGGTATTCTGCATTTTTATTTCAGCAGTGAAGACAGATGATCCATCCACATCATCTCACTAGTTGTTCCTTAGTATAATGGCTTTTATATATAAGATGAGTGATTGTGAGGAGAGTTATAGTCTTTGGCCAGAGAAAAGGATAAAGCTACCAGTCCCTTCTATGATAAAATGAACATTGACTATATTAAAAACTCTTATAGTAAGAGACATATTTCTGGCTCTGGTGGATTAATTTGTAAAGACTAGCCTTTCCTCCTATAAGAATTAGGAAGGCTGGATAAGATGAAGTGAAAAATGAAAATCCATTTGGATGCATTGGCAAAAATACAAAGTCAGCAAGGACTAGAGAAGCCAAGATCTTAGAGAAATACTGGAAAGAAGGGAATAACTGAGAAGTGAGCCTAATATTCAGCTCTGCTTTTTCCTTCCAAATGTTTATTTATTCATAAATGGTGGCTGAGCAATGGAAAGTTAAGGCTTTATTCAGTCTCCTAAAGCTTGAGACACAAAAACTAGAGTTAGGAGCTGTCAAAATTGGATACCCTGGCCTGTCACTGGAATTTCTAAGAGTACTTCTGAGAGCAAGAGTGACGTCTTATGAGACAAGGGCAAATCAGAAAATATATCAGTCTTCATAAAACTGAAATTAGCCTTGAATCAGCTCAATCACAGATTGGGTTGAACCATTTTATTCCTAGCCTAAAATCATGTCAAAAACAAACAAACAAACAAGCAACAAAAAATCCTTGATAGAAGATAATGAAATCCTTAAGGCTCTCAAAATCCTTCTACAATTTTTCTCACACATACTTATTATCATTTAGTGCACAGTTACTGTACTTGCCAAGAGACATCACCAAATGACATAGTTATAAAACTGTAAGTGACGGTAGGAAGAGAGCCACAGGAGATGCAGATTTTACAGTTACTTAACACAGATTTTTTAAAAAGAAAATTATTTGTTTTGAGAGAGNAAGAGAGCCACAGGAGATGCAGATTTTACAGTTACTTAACACAGATTTTTTGAGAGAGAGAGAGAGAGAGAGAGGAGAGAATCCCAAGCAGGCTTCACATTGTCAGTATAGAGCCCGACTTGGGGCTCGAACTCACAAATCACAAGATCAGACCCAAGCCGAAATCAAGAGTCAGATGCTTACCTGAGCCACTCAGACACCCTTGAACACAGGCTTGTAAATAACAATGACAAGTATGTTCAAGACTATAGATAGGAGGCGCCTGGGTGGTTCAGTCAGTTAAGCGTCCGTTTTCAGCTCAAGTCATGTTCTCGTAGTTCATGGGTTCAAGCCCCGTGTTGGGCTCTCTGCTGTCAGCACAGAGCCTGCTCAGATCCTCTATCCCCCTCCTCTCTCCACCCCTCTTGTACTCTCTTTCTCTCTCTCTCTCAAAAATAAAAAAATAAACATTAAAAAAAGAATATAGATAACAAGATGGGGAATCTATGAAAAGGAATCAAATGGTTATAGAATTGAAAATTGCAATAACTATAAGTAAGAACTCAATATATGGATGAATAGAAGATTCAACAAACCTATCTTTGTTTATTTTTTATCTTCCACCACTAGCATATGTTTCATAAGAACAGGGACTTTATTTATTGTTCCTCTGCAATATCTAAAATAATACCTGGTAAATATTAATACTCAACAAATATGTGTGAAATGAATGAATGAATAAATGGTAGCTCTTCAAGAAGCAGATACAGTGGCATAGACTTTTAAGGCCAGAGTTGTAAGCAAGGAGATAAAAAAGAAAAGACATGGGGGGAAATATTTCTTGGTAGAAGGGCAGCAAAATATGGAGATAAGAAAAAGCTGCAGATTCATAGACCAAGCCTTCACTTGATTTGTTCTCTTATTTGCTGCCCTCTACTGCTCTCAGCTGCCCCCGCAGTAATGAGACTTCTAGTTGGATACAGGAAGGAATGGTTGAAGGCCACCTGTGGTTATGCACCTGCTACACAATTATGGGCTGCTCAGAAGAAAGAATGAGTTACTAGGTTGGTTTGAACCTCAATAGGAGACTGATAGAACCAGTAAGTGCCATGATAAAGCTTCCCTGATTCAAATAGCGCTCATCTCTGAACCTCTTGTGAGGGGTGGCAGGAAAACCCTGTATTATAATCCTCTACAGCTTTGCAGTGGACCAAGGAAGGGGAGGGGTGGTTTACATAAACCACTTTCCTTCCTTCCTGTCTCAACTTAGGCAGCAGGCAAGGTACTTTTATAATACCTGTGTTTTCAAAATTATATGTTATTTTAAAGGAGCCATAATAACTGGAAAAGCAGGCAGGAAAAAAGGGGGTGAGGAGCACAGGGAGGAACCAAGTAGCCCCGATGGTTTAGAGGCAACGGCTCCAACTTCAGAGCCTTCTATTGCAGCTCTAAATGCCTTCAAGTTAATAGTAAGAGGGAAAGAAAAAGATTAGCTTTAGTTACAAGTAGTTAGACCATAAAAAATGCTGAAAGCAAAAGATAAACAAACAAATGGCTGAAGTGAAATATCTCCAAAGAGCTTTCCCTAGTCTCTGTAGCACACAGGTGTTTTCTTCTTTGAGAACGGTCTCCATTGAAGTGCATTGGTCGTGTTAGATGGGCCCTCCAGTTTAGCCTGCTTCTTGGTTTCTTTGCTCTGATTATCAGTGCGGTGTTAGTGTTGTCTCCTTGAGGACAGTGTCAGACATCCATTGCTGGACCAGGGCTAGGTCACAACTGAAGGGTCTGCAAGGAAATAGTTGAATCCTAAGTCCAGTTCTGGGGCAGAGAGATCTTAGGGTCCATGGCCAGGAAGCCAAGAAGAGATACCAGAATCCTAGAAGTCAAATACGTGAGGCACACTACCCTTGACAGTAAGTGAAGGCTTCTTAGAACAAAAACTGGCCGGGCAGGAATTCAGGTCATGCAAGTCTAGTCTAGAGCATTCTCCCTAATCTACAGACACTAGCACTCTCTTAAGGTGCTGGAGTAACATTTTCAAATTCAGCTGAAAGGGGCACCCCACTCTTTCATTATATATTTTATAATGCCAAAGCCATAATGGGGAGTGGGATTCTCTCTCAATCAGTCCAATTCCCAAAAGCTATGTAGAGTAATTAAAAGAACACTTGGAGGCCTGTGAAAATATTATGCTTTGCAGAGTTTAAGTAATTATTTTTGCTTAGCTTATCTGTGATTTTACATAGTTCTAGTTATAAGTAGTGGTGTTTTAATTACAGAAAAAAGGGCTCCCTTCATTGAGACATGGCAAGAGAGGAGGCAGAAGTTAGTGACAGTGGCTTGAAGGATTATAGACAACTCTGTCAAAAGTGTGCTAAAACACACACACACACACCTTGTACATATAAATACATAGACACATAGTGAAATACAAGTGATTCCACTAGAGCCCATGAGCTATTTATTTTGTTCCTTTAAAACAGTGACTTGCAATCCAATAACACACTATGAAACTAGGTAAGGGGGCTGTTTTTTGTCAGTCAGTGTGTCATGGTATAATTTTACCTATCATTATTTCAGCTGAAGGTGGCATTTAAGAGTTCATTAGTGATTAATAGAGCCCTCCATTGCCCAGAGATGATCTTAGATATTTAAGGAAAGCGTTTAGTTCAGATTGACAGTTTTTCTACCCTTACAATGTCTGTAAAACAAACTAAAAAGTTATGGTGAATTCTATTAAGAAATGTATATTTCATGTAAATTTCCCATAAACTGTAAGCAGCCATGACAATAAGACATAGCTCTCGCGCGTGCTCTCTCTCTCTCTCTCTCTCTCCCCCAGCAAGCTTCATTTCCCTATCAAAAGAGAGCAGTGCCTGCAAAGTCTGAGTAGAAGACTTTTACCATTTTTCAACACCGTCACTCTCTTTTTATGTTTTGTTCATAATGGCAACTGTCTGGCTTGATACATTGGTTCTGATGCTTTCACCTGCTTGTTGTCATTCAGGTGCTAAACGAGGAGGATGAATATGTATAATTCTTTCAAGAGTGCATTAGAATGACCCATCTTGGCATATTTTATGACACATCCCACCAGACCCTGATTATTTTGTGAAGTTGGCATTCAGGTTATACTGGTTGGCTTTTGATAGCTTTTGCCAACTTCCTCTGAGCATATGATTAATCAGAACAATAAAATGGGACACTCTAAAATGCAGGATTGATGCATGGGTAAGGATTTTAAAACTTTCATTCCTTTATCAGTCATTTGAGACAGTTTTAGAGGCTCGTTACCGGAAAGTATTTTAGGAAATTTTCCCTTTTTGATCACTGTGCCAGCATTGTATAGCCTCTCTGGGAAGAAACGGATCTTTTGATTTTGATCAAGCTTCTTTTTTCCAGCATGAGGATGTAGTGTTTTCTTCTTTGGGATATTGTCAGGCGACTTTTGACAGAGAGAAACCAATAAAAGCTGGGGAATCTTAGGTCA
This sequence comes from Crocuta crocuta, assembly GCF_008692635.1. Taxonomy (NCBI): domain Eukaryota; kingdom Metazoa; phylum Chordata; class Mammalia; order Carnivora; family Hyaenidae; genus Crocuta; species Crocuta crocuta. Next base: position 4,477,138 of record NW_027530988.1, on the reverse strand, counting down.
AATTACCTTAAAAGGCTTTTTTAGAAAGAAATCTGGGATTGAAATTGCAGTAGGCTACCAGGAAAAACATATTCAAAGTTGGAAATCTGCTATTGTTTTTATTCACTTCTTCACTTAACACATTCTTGGTTTTTTTAAAAAATTTTTAATGTTTATTTATTTTTGAGACAGAGAGAGACAGTGCATGAGCAGGGGAGGTGCAGAGAGAGAGGGAGACACAGAATCCGAGGCAGGCTTCAGGCCCTGAGCTGTCAGCACAGAGCTCGATGTGGGGCTTGAACCCACAAACTGTGAGATCATGACCTGAGCTGAAGTCGGACGCCCAACTGACTGAGCCACCCTGGTGCCCCATCATTTAACACATTCTTAATGAGCTGTATGTGTCAGGGACTAGGAAAGAAACGATGGTATAAAGTCAATGGACAGTCCAGTACAAGTTATAGAATCTTGTAGCTATTGCATGCACATCCTGGAACTGGGGGAACAATCCTAATGAATAAGATACAAATTCTATTTTGCCAGGGGCTCTTTTGCAGAATTCCATCTCACCTGGGAAAGCTAAGTGTTGCCAAGACAGGGCTAGAACCATTGTGGGTTTCCATTCCTTACAAGGCCTTTTAGGGAGAGGAGACTTGAAAGAGGATGCACAGGAGGAAAAGAAAAGATAGAAGAGGACTCATAGGGTTCCGGAGACTTAGGACAGTGGATCATATCTTATTATGTCTCAGCAGAAGTAGCAATACTGATTCACCAAAACATTGTTGTATGTCTCTTTCCAGAGCTCTTTGTATTCAACCTCATTCCTACTATTGGCAACACCAGAGAGTGACTGAGTTGGAGGAATTTTTAGCTTTGGGTAATTTACATCCATGTCCTCTCAGTGACCTCAAATAAACATACTGAGTAAAAATGTATTTGTATACAAAGTGTCCATACAATTCTTCTACTTCCTCCTCCTCCAATTGAATTTGGTCCATAAGTGCCTCTTACACAGAAATCTTGAAGGCATTCCTGCTTCTTGCATTTTTTTGTCCCCTATCAGAGCAATGATAGGACTAGATAAGATAAACCACAGAAAGTAGAAAGTTACATGCAAGATACATCCATTCAGTGCTCCTTTACCCTACCCTCAATGGATTTCACAGAATGAAGTGAGCACAGAGAGCTGCCAGTGAAGAAAAAACAAGTCACCAAAAGGCAAATCTTGTGAACAATAATAGCAGCCAATGTTTATTTAACACTTACTCCATGCAGTTACTGTTCGGTATGGTTTGGTCTATTTTAGAACATTAACCCTTAGTTCATTTAATTCATATTTGCACCCTCAGTAAGTGTAGGAGCCAAGATTTGGCCCTAGGTAGTCTGACCCTAGAGCCCTGTTCTTATACCTGAAAAGCACCATCCACTCTCTCTAGTGACTCAAAGAGGGTTCAGAACAATTGCCCTGATATGTTAGTGGCAGTTTCAGCTTTAGGGGAGGAGGCACTTTTGGATCCTTTCTTTTAAGACTTTGAATTTCATTGATCGTTTGACCAGGAGTCAGTGCTGGTGAAAACTGGGTATCACTGGCTCTAGAGTCTGGGAACTAGAAGATGCTCTGTTTTCTTAATGCTCTGTGGAACAGATTGCAAAGTTAAAACTGTTTAGTTGTTGATTTCATAGACCAAGAATTCAGAGAAGAGGCCATTTTGAAAACTAACAACTCTGTGTTGATTATGAGTTAGTTAAAAAATATGGACTAGGACTATATGTACCATCCCCTTTCCCTCCAGGTGCCAGTGCATTTAGATGGAGAGTTCTTCAGCAACAGGGGCTCGCTCCTTGTTTGTCGAGGATGCGTTTATCACCATGAAATCAAGCACATCTGCGCCTGGTCATATCATGGGGAGTCTGAGAATAAGTAGATAATCGGTGCAGACTTTAAGAGGTAAGACGCTGCTGAATGTTTGATTTCTTATTTTTCTTTTTCATGAAAAATAATACATGGAGGTGCCATAAATTAATACAGTGTTCAAAAACAGAAGCCGGGAGAAACCTTTGCTAAGCAGAGGCTGACTTTCCAAAAGCAAATGCACAGGGTTCCAGACAAAGAGCTGAGAAACAAAAGCCAAGGCTGCGTTGCCCAGTTAAAGAATTACATTTTGAAAGAAGCAACCCCAACTGGCAAAACATTTTTTTTAATTTACAGGGAAAAGACATGTGATACCAACTATCCTCTGCTTTCTGGTCTTTTGAGTTTATTTTCCAAATCTATACACTAAGGCAGTCGAGAATACAGTAGAATAAATGTGTCCAGGGAAGAAATAAGTGCATTGGGGAATTGAAGGGAAATGATAAAAATCACTCACACTTCTTTATTGAAATAATTAAATATGAAGTGGAGTGGAGAGTTCAGATGAATTCTAATAGTAATTGAATTGGCACTTAGGAGTTACCTTATCTGCATTGCCACAATTCAAAACTCCCCACAGTGTTTTCTCTCAGTCCACATGATATTAATTATGCCTCTCATCCACCATCTTGTTTGTGAGCAAATTAGTTAGTATGCATCAGGAAGCAACCAGCTATCCTAATGGGGTTCAGAAAGTAGTTATTCCATTCCTCATAAAAATGACATTCATTTCTCTAGCACACAAGAAACAGCTAACATGTATACCAACTGCCATAGGGGACTTTCCCTTCCTGCTTCATGAAAAGAACAAAGATTTCTGCTTTGTATATAAGTCAGACGATCCTATTTCCTCTAGCTGAGAGAAAATCTTGGTCTTGATTCTTGTCAACTCCGTCGCCAAAATTATTTGGCTTTCCATAAGTAAGTTTTCTCTTTTACGTGTGCCTTCATGATCCCATCTACTGCCTATTGTTCATACAGAACACGTAGGGATATCCTAGCTGAAAGTGGATTTTTGCTATAAAATTTCTCTATGGTATAGTTTTAGTATACTTCTTGGCTTCATTTCGTAGAGAAGAGAACCCAGGTTTTAACCCAGGTTTTCCAGCCGATCTAATTATTTCTGCCTCTGATTGTCATCCTTTCCCTTTGGGTGGAGGAGTATAATGAAAGATGATTTCTACAGTAGCTGAATTCTTTCCAACCTTGACTGTATGGACCAGTTTTCTGTTTTGTTTTAGCATTAGCCAGTGGGAAGAGTGGATTCAAGGAGTGAGGAATTTGTTGGCTGAAATCCTATTTCTCTCATNTGAGTTTAACCGAAGGCCAATTAGTAAATTAATTGCTGGGGTGGGGAAGGGGGAGAACAAACAAAGATGATAATAGGAAACACTGTCTGTGGAACTGACCTGTAGCCTCACTCACCTCTTTGTCTACGTGTGCATAATTTGTCATCTGAAATTACTCTTGTTCCTTGTCAGTGTAACTTCATTGGCCAGCAAAAAAATGATAGACTGAATGCTTTGGATCAAGGTGATGAGAGTTTCATTTATGCAGTAATTTCCCTTTGAGGGTGGGGGATGTGAGGTAATTCTCAAGTATTAAAACCTTAGCCATGAATATTAATTATATTGTGTCTCCAGACATCCAGCAGGTGATCCAGTAATCCTAAGACAGGATGTGGAAGGCTTCGGTGAAGGGGTGTATTTTGTGAAGCACTGCTTCAGAGGTCAGTATAAGAGGAGATCATAGCAACTGAGGAGAAGATAGGCATGAACATAACTGGTTGATTTTTTTCAAAATCAACTTTTTATCCATACTGTTATAACTCCATGGCTGTAGATGTTGTTCTCTGCCATTTTGTTGCTTGACTCTTGCTAAATCCTCCCATCTAGTCAATTATTCTATGTCCAGACTAAGCTAGAATTCAACCATGAGTAAACTTTCAGTCCCCTTTGGGACCTCCCCTGCCCCAGACATTGATTTTCACATTCTGATGTGCAAAATGTAGAACAGACTGAAAGGCAATGTCTATCCTATGCTATTCAATAATACGGATAGTGGGGAGATGTCAGATTGCCCAAACAAGACTTTGTTATGCCCAGATCGTGAGAACCCCAAAGACCACCGAGGAGCCGATTCCATGCAAGCACATGAGGGTCTCTATTCAAGCTCCAGCAGGGACTAGATGGTATGGAGCCCCGAACTCAGGGTCAAGGGGCTTTTACTGTGTTACAGTGGAATTCGGGGCTGTCCAGCTTGGCAGTCTCCTGATAGGTTGATTTTTAGCACAGGCTGTCTTGTCAGTACCCGACTGGCTCGGCCCATCTGGCCTGACCGCAAACTGCCAACAGGAACGTCTTGGGACATAGGCGCCTCCTTTAAACTGATGGGCTGTTGGTGTTGCTCGGGGAGTAACTAAGGGCAGGCTGCCTAAGTACTTCCTGCGGTGTTTCCTGGATCTGGGCTCAGATCTAGTTCATCTTCAAGATGGAGGTTTTTTCTAAAATGGAGTCAGTTAGATTTAGGTCTCACAACTTGAGAATGAGAGGTGCTAATTTCACATTTTAATTATTTATTTTTTTACTTTAAAAAGGTTTCTTAGGATTTTAGAGTAGTTCCAAATATGATACAATGTGCCCATTTTGGTACTCTCCCAACAAAAGGACTAATCTGCCCTGAAGTAAAAATATGATACTGAATCACCTGATTAGATCATCGGTATTTATCAGATTTGTCAGTTATTTACTAAATCCACGTTCTTGCCTAGACTTGCAAACATGACAGTAATTGTATAGGCTTCAGAGAGAACAAAACTGTAAATGTTCCATAGAATGAAAGATTTAACACTGAAAGTGTGTGATTAGCTAATGGAACTGCATTGCAAATGGCGGCACAACAGGAAAATCCTTGCAATACTGTGGCAAAAAAAAATTAAGATGGATAAAACACATTAAATCCTACAAATGAGAAAGAAAAAAGTTATAAGAAAAAAATCTTAAATTCTTGTGCAGGAAAATCAGCTTAGTGAGAATTGAAAATGCATGTAATAAAACTAATTCAGGCAGGATATTAATCTTGTGTAAAAACGATAAAAGCATGTTGAAGCCTGATTGCAAAATATTAATGTGCTAAACCATCATAAAACTTCACATATGCCCTTTAGCAATAGTATTGTTAATGATGATAAAAACTTATTTGCAAATTCTTCTTTTATGAAGTCTGGAAACAGAAAATCTGAGAAATGACTAATGTAGACATCTACTATGTATAGAAGATAGGAAATGGTGAAGGTTAATGAGGTTCAGGGAGACTGGTCTCCTGACATTTAATTGTGTGACCATACCAAGGGCCCTCCATGGTGTGTGGGTGAGGTGATTCAGGGTAAACAAAAAAGGTTTGCACCTTGATAAAATTCGGGTATTCTTAACTCTGTTCCTAATCTGATTTCTGATGGCCCAACTGCAGTTGGAATTTTGCTTGCTTTGGCCCAGTGTATGACTATAAGGCATCTGCATTCCTAGCCTTTCTCTTTCCACTGAAGCCCCACTTAACAAAAGCAAAAAGGAAATCTATCCTGAGATTTTATTCTGCTTTTGTGTTAATATATTCCTGGTTCTGAGTTATGGGGCTAGAGTTGTGAAGTTCTGTAAGCTTAGGTCGCTCTTTTTGTGTCATGGGGGAGACAGCATTATATAGCAGGAAGAACTGAACTGGACTATGGCATCACCTAGACTTGTATCCAAGTCCTTGTAGTACCACTTACGATAGGATGTTGATTAGTTTGTCGAACATCTCTGGGTCATGCATACTTCATAGGAAAAACACACACATACAGAAAAAGGTATAATAGGGACACCTGGGTGGTTCACTTGGCTAAGCATCTGACCCTTGATTTCAGCTCAGTCTGTGATCTCACGTTTTGTGAGATCGAGCCCTGCCAGGACTCTGTGCTGGCGGTGCTTGCCTGCTTGGGATTTTCTCTCTTCCTCTCTCTCTGACCCACCCCTGCATGTTCTTTCTTTCTGTCTCTGTCTCTCTGTGTCTCTCTCAAAATAAATAAATAACATTTAAAAAAAAGAAAAGAGTTTGCATGGTTTGAGAGGGTCTAAATGATGGGTCTAAAGCTTCTGTCATGCTGCAGGTGTGCAAATAATTATAATCAAAATGTTTATCATTATGGGGTTTTTCTCTACTCAGAAAGTTCTATTACATGACCTCCCACACTTTAAGATTTATCCATCCATTTCTGTGCAACTGGAATGTTTTCCCTCTTCACCTGTGTTTAAGTAAGCCCTGTTTATGTGTTAAGACTCAAACTACAACCTCCTTCCTCCATGAGGCATTCTCTTGCTGCTCCATCACTCTGTGATGTATCTCTGTTCCTTCTCTGCACTTCTGTTACCATTACTTTCTCTGCATCTCTAGCTGAGTCATGTTTTATTTCCTGCTTGGTGGCGATGGCGTGTACTTTTCACGTATCTCATCTTCCTTACAACCCCCCTGAAATATTTAGCATGTTATCATGGTCTATAATCTCCTATTTAATTAAGAGATAAGCCTTATTAAAACATGGTTATCATGAATAAGCTTAAGACATTATCCAATGGTCATGTCGTTCTGAATACTATTTGGATTAAACCATCAATAAATATAAACTTTTGTAATATGACAAGATGTTTCTAGATTAGATAGAGAAGCACCTTGGACATCATAGATTAGTAGATAAGCTACAGCAAAAACAGACAATTGAGTGAAGTTTATTTTTCATATTTTTAAGACGTTTCAAACACTCTGGCTTTGAGAACCCACACACACAGAGGCCCTGATTCAATTCTCCATTTGACATCATAGATCCATATTTTGATTTCTTCTTACAGAGGATATATGTTTTCAAATGCAATGAAATTCAAAGAATCTGATTCATGATGTCAGGACCTCTCCTTCTGTTTTGTTTTGTTTTGTTTTGCTTTTAAGAAATATTTGGTAGTAGAAGGTACTGGGAATTGGATTAGTGTTCTGCAGAAAAAACAGAACAAATAAACTAGAGATAATAGGTAGAGAGATGGATAGGTATAAAAGGAGATTTATTATAGGAATTGACTCACGTGATCATGGATACAGAGATGTCCCAGGGTCTGCTGTCGCAAGCTGGAGACCCAGGAAAGTTCACCCTGAGGTGAATTCACCCTGAGTCTGAAGGCCTGAAAACCAGGGAAAATGACATCTAAGGGTGAGAAGATGGGTCTCTGAACTCAAGCAAAAAAAGCAAATTCATCCTTCTCTACCTTTTGTTCTAAATGAATGATACCTACCCACGCTGGTGAAAGCCATCTGCTTTTCTCAGTCTTTACTACTCAGTCTAAGTGTTAACCTCTTCCAGAAACATCCTCACAAACACACCCCAAAATAATTTTTTACCCGCTGAGTATCCTGTAGCCATTACTTACAACACTTCTAAGAAAGATATATTACAAACTATGACACCACTTAAGTCAGATGTTTGTAGAATAAAGCTTGCCTATTTATTCATTCATTCATTCATTCATTCATTTATATCTGAAGCATATTTAGCATTTGATTGTGTATTGTTTATATTGATCTCTCATGTTTACATATCTGGCTTCCCTAACCCAGTCATAAACACCTCAAGAGAAAAGTTTATTTCTTTTACTGTTTTTAACTCAGCATTTGATGTTGCTATTGATGTCTAGTAGAAAATATTGGTTTAGGAATTTGGAGACCTGAATCCTAGTCCAACTTTATCACTTACTAAACTCAGCGTAATTGGACAAATTGCACAATAAGATGGAATTTCCGTTTCTTTTTCTATTAAGTGATGGTAATTTTATTTGCCTTTCCCAATTCATAAGATCATTCTGAGATTTACATGAGATATCAGATCTCTAAGTTCTTCATAAATTGTAAAGCCCCTATACAAAAATTAAATATCATTATTGTGACAGCTGACACCTCAAAGTAGTTTTTCTTTATATGGTATTACTTTAATGAGGTCTGTAGCCAAACTTTCGGTCCTTCGAAGTCATATTTTATTCATGACATAAAAAGTAAGCAGTTTCTAAAGTACTTCATGTAATTCTAATTGTAGCTTATAGACCCTGAGAATTGAAAATTTAATTTTATATAGTGTTTCATATTGATGAGATAGAACCCACTTTATTCTCTGAAGCAGAAAACATTTCTTTCCTTCGAGCAGCATATTTCTTATAGTTCATTATCCAGACTCATAAAAGTTTCTATAAAGGTAGGAGTTGATACACTAGTATTTTTCAAAATCTTTTCCAACCTATATTTTGAAAAACTGAAAAACTGGAATTAAAACATTACAATTTTCTTTTTTTGTATATTTAAAAAAATGTTTTTAATGTTTATTTCATTTTGAGAGAGAGAGAGAAAGACAGCCCAAGTCGGGAAGGAACAGAGAGAGAGAGAGGGAGATACAGAATCTGAAGCAGGTTCCAGGCTCTGAGCTGTCAGTACAGAACCCGACGCAGGGCTCGAACCCATGAACTGCGAGATCATTATCAGAACCAAAGTCATATACTTAGCTAACTGAGCCACCCAGGTGCCCCAAAACCATTCTTGTTTTCATGGCTAACATTCCTGTTTCCTACTTTTTAGCTTCTGAAAGTAATAAAATATCTATGACCCTTAATGTAGAAATCTGTTAAAGAATCTCTTCATTGTCCATAGGTGTGTAGAGGCAAATTCCAATGACTAGATTTGCTGAGTATAGTATAGCAAAAGGAAGGAAAATATAGTAAAGCCTTGGTTTGCGAGCATAATTCGTTCCAGAAACATGTTTATAATCCAAAGCACTTTGCATATCAAAGTGAATTTCAAGAACCATTGGCTCAGGGGTGATCACCTGATGTTCGGTGTCATGTACACCTCATGTTGCAAGACATTGCTTGTTTATCAAGTTAAAATTTATTAGAAATGTTTGCTCGTCTGAAGGAACACTCATAGAATAAGTTACTTGCCGTCCAAGGTTTTACTGTATATGAGTTTTGAATTTTTTAATCCTGAGAAGTAAACATCGGAGTTACATAAAAACTTTTTTGTTTGTGGTCACTGGAGGCCTAGCATAAAATCCCAGAACTATAACTACTACAAGTTAATGTATAAAAAAATTTGTATAAAAAGTTCTTTTTTGCCAGTGCAAACCAACCATTCCTTTATCGGTGAAACAAATAAAAGAACATAGACTATACTGGAAACAGAGGAAATTGAAAAAAGTTTCTTCTCCTTCAAGTCCTTTATCCGGCCCTGCACAAACTTCTTAATTATAGAAGATTAAATTTAATGAGATGCTTTGTATTATACAGAAAGCTGGCCCGCAGACCCCATCACACCACTAAAGCTTCTTAAGCTAAAGTCATCCATGCTTTTTTTTCTTAAGTAAAATAAATGGAAACTTCATGGAACTTAACTTACTTGAAATCGCAACATTTAACACTTACTGGGCTCCTTTTTGAAAGAGTTTCTTCTTTTCTTTTTTATATAACCAGAAAAAAAATGAATTTTATTGTTTTTATTTATTTATTTTTTTANTTATTGTTTTTATTTATTTTTTTATAGTTTATTATCAAGTTGGTTTCCATATAACACCCTGTGCTCATCGCAACAAGTGCCCTCCTCCATGCCCATCACCCCCCTTCCCCTCTCCCCCACCCCCATCAGTCCTCAGTTTGTTCTCAGCATTCAAGGATCTCTCATGGTTTGCCTCCCTCCCTCTCCCCCACTATTTTTCCCCTTCTTCTCCTCCATGGTCCTCCGTTAAGTTCCTCCTAATCCTCCTATAAGTGGAAGTATATGGTATCTATCCTTCTCTGCCAGACTTATTTCGCTCAGCATAACACCCTCAAGGTCCATCCATGTTGCTACACATGGCCAGGTTTCATTCTTTCTCATTGCCATGTAGTATTCCATTGTATAGATAAACTACATCTTCTTGATCCATTTGTCAGTTGATGGACACTTAGGCTCTTTCCATGTTTTGGCTATTGTTGAGAGTGCTGCTATGAACATTGGGGTCCATGTGCCCTTATGCATCAGCACTCCTGTATCCCTTGGGTAAATTCCTAGCAGTGCTATTGCTGGGTCCTAGGGGAGTTCTATTGTTAGTTTCCTGAGGAACCTCCACACTGTTTTCCAGAGGGGCTGTACCAGTTTACATTCCCACCAACAGTGTAGGGGGGGGTGCCTGTTTCTCCACATCCTTGCCAGCATATAGAGTCTCTTCTTTTGACTTCAGTGACACCCTCACCTCTGGTTGTTCCTTCTATAGACATTCATTTCTTTGCCTGAAGATCAGATGGTTTACTGAGGGTTCCATTCTCTTCTTGAGTTATGTGATTTTCTACTGGAAAATGTCATTTAACATTATATGCTAATGATTCCGAATCCAGCAAAAACTCTTCCCAGTGTGTATGGATGGCTCAGTTGGTTAAGCATCCAACTTTGACTCAGGTCATGATCTCATGGTCCATGGGTTCAAACCCTGCATCAGGCTCTGTGCTGACAACTCAGATCTGGCCTGGAACCTGGTTTGGATTCTCTATCTCCCTTTCTTTCTGCCCCTACTTCAAACAGCATGACCAGAAGCAAGTTTAACATGTTTACCAACTCCAAAATCTTTTCTTCCTCTTCTGTTCCTCTTCTCAATAAATGGTTCCATTATCCACATGGCTGTCCAATCCAGCAACTTGGTGAATTCTTAGAGTATGCCTTTTCCCTCCCTGTCCCATGTCCCAAAAAGTATCAACGCTCTTTGATTTTTCTACCTGAATTAGTCTCTAGTCTCTCTTCTTTTTGGCTTTAACTTTAGGCCTATGTAAGTATTCATATGACCCAGGAAATGTGGAGACCTTGAAGCCCCTCACTCTGATGTCTATCAAATATATATCTATCACTTTCCTATTTCTTTAGGATTAGAAGAAGGGTATTAAATACTTCCAAATTGGCTACACAGTTGTTCATGAGGCACTGATTTCCCTGCACACATTTGGAAGATGAACACAAAACAGCAGCCCAAATTTGAGACTCTTTGAGGCTTGATGTAAAATCGAATGGCTCAGATACTCCATACTTTTGTCCCATTCACTACCCCTTACACAGATCTGACCACCATACTTGTCCTATGGATCACCATAACAGCCTCCTAACAAGTATGTCCACCTCTAAGTTCCTACCTCTAGTCTACTCATATTGTAATTAGCTTGATCCATAAGTATGAGAATGACTGATTATAAACATTTTAGAGGTTTTTACCTGTGAAATCTTTTCCCCAAATAGAAATGTTTAGTTACTTCTCACTTACTTGCTGGTAACAAAAATTCTAGATGCATAAGTGTCCATTAAATATCAGAATGTTTTTTCCCACCACATTATAAAACACTTGTCCTCACTTAGAAATCAGGGCCAGATACTGCACACTTACTTCCTAAACACTTTATCCCAACAGATGAATAGCTTTGTTCTGTTAGATATATCAATTCAAAATCTAAGAGGAAAAGAATGAAAAGATTCTTTTAATGGCACCTTATTATTATTATTATTATTGTTATTATTATTATTGTTACTATCATTGATGTTCTCTTAGTTCCTTCACAGAGAGGGTTACAATTATACCATCTAATCTCCTCCATAAGTCTTCGTGACATCCCATTTCTTTTCAATCCAACAAAGGGCATATTTCTGATGGAACTTGTTCCAATTTACTTTGGGTGCAGTCAACTTTATAACCTTTGTGGTTTACCACTTCATGCTCTCCCTGGTTGGCATAGGCTAGATGACATAAAAGCAGACCTAGTGATACCCTGAAGAAATACAGCACATAATTTTCTGGCTCTGATCCATTTTTAGAGGCCACAACACTGAGAGCTTGACTTCCTGGACTGTATTAATTGCTTGTAAGCTTTCTTAAATTCCTTACATGATCAAATTTTAACTAAGAAGCTATAATGAGAAGATTCATAAACTCAGCCAACTGTTTTTCTTATTCTGAAACTGAAAACAACAGTATATTCCATGGCATTGTTAGGGTTACTAGGGACTCACAATTCACAAATGGTGAATATTGTCTATAATTCTGCTAGGATTAAGTAGGTGTGCATAGGGGATAATGATCATCACTACGAAGTGTTTTTGTGTGTCAAGCCCCACGTCATCACAAAGATGAAAAACAAAAGGAACAATTATGGTCTCAGCCTTTTCAGAAAGCAGACAACATATGGGCGTTTACATAATATGTACAGACATAACTGCCATGTAAAACCAAATCTAAAAATAAAAGCAGCCGTTTACTGAGTCTTAATATATGCTAAGGATTGACCAAAAATATGTGTATGGGTAATCACTAATATTCACCCAAAAAGCATGGAAGGTTTTCCTTCTAAAGAAATGGTTGCTCGGAGACTAAATAATTTGCTCAAGTTTGACCAGGTCAGGATTAAACCTAATTCCATCTTCTTGTTTGTCCATAAAACCTGTGCTGTTTCCTTAGTTTCTGGGAAGAGACTCCAGAGAGGTTTTGTGTGTGTTCAAAATAAGTTGTATTTGTTCCCAGTTGGAGCCACAGGGAAAGGCTTATAATAAGACTTCAGTGGTATTTATGTTAAAAGTTAGTGAAGGGTCTGGAAGAAAGTAAGTATTCCAGGCAGGAGGNAATAGCAAAAAAAAAAAAAAAAAAAAGTGAAACCAGGCAGAAAAGAGATGAATATGTACAGAAGCAATGAATTATGTATTTTCCTTCTAGGTGAGGTGAAAGGTGGAAAGGGAAGGTGTGGTCAGCTGAGAGGTGGGACTTAATTCAGTAGGTTACATGAAGCCATCTATGTCTTCTGAGAAGCATAATTACTGGAATTTAATTGTATTCTAGGAAGACTTACCTGGCAACGGCATGTAAATGTGTGTGGGAAGGGAGACTGAAAGATAGATGATAGATGTAAAAGGTTAGTGAAGTAAGAGGATAATGACCTGGGCTGGGACAATGGAAGTGGGAATGTGTATCACAGCTGTCTTCCAAACTCCACAGCCTTGAGAATTGCTATTGCCAATCCTCAGATAATACATTGTGCTTTGAAGTATGGCTGGCTTAGAAACTGCAACCCTTGGGAATTGAATGGTTCCATTTAGGTCCAAAGTACTTTTAATTATTGGCCTGCCTTACCTTCTATAAGGAAGAAACGTTTGGAATAAATATTCTTGTACAACCTGAGAGGCAATTTGCCACTGAAAATGTTTAGTTCTCTATGATGTAGAAAGGGAGAGTTATTAAATGGTATAATCAAACCCCTAGGTGCTTTATTGAGGTCCTGACATAACTGGTAGGGTGGCTTCAATTTCCAGGCTACAGGTTCCTCATTTGGAAAATGTGTATAGTAATAATTATCCTGCTTCCCCCTCTTGGGCTGTTGTAGGAAATCAAATGAGATAATTAAGGTGGAAGTCCTCTAGAAAACACAAAATCTCTCTGCTTTTGAGGGTAGAGAAACTATTTTGTTGATGCCTCTTTGAAGTTCTCATAGTATTGTATCAAACCCACAGTAGGGGCTAGAAATATCTATTGAATGAGTGGTTGTACATAAGAGTTTGGGCAGGAGAATGGCTCTTGTACCAATGCTTTGATATGATGATGTACGCAGTAAATGGGGGCCTCCACTTTGATCCGAAGTCATAAACCTTCCTAGAAGGAGGAGGATAGGATGCAGACATCGTGGTGACCAGTTCCGTTATAGAAACACGAAATAGAGCGCAGCTACTGCTGGTTCCCTTTTTGCTAGAAATCCTTTAATCCCCACTCTAAAGATGGAAAATGTACAAAGAGAAAGCTCATTAGTGAAATAAGCACATAGACTATTCACAGTATGGAGGGATTAGAATCCAGGAAGAGCGTGTGCTTCATGTCACTATCCCTGGAGGCGGAAGAGTATCTAATTAGTCATGTGGACTGTGAAGGAGGACATAACACTCTTTTCTGTGACATGACTTTAGCATCATGGGCATGATAAAGGGAGAAACCAAAAAGAGTGACATTCAAGGAGAAGAGGGAAAGCCACAGCCGTTCATTTTTGCAACAAATATTTATTGAGCGTATAAGTAAGCGCTGAGGGAAGTGCACCTTGTGTGAGGCTTGGATGCTGTTCTCCAGAAGACATTCCCTTCATCGCATGGATTTGGAAGGCAACCCCACAGAGGATTAATTTATACACAAGCACATAATAAATTATGTTACTGACAAATATTGAATACAAATAACATGCAACTTTTAAACTGTAAGAGGCATGGTTAATTTCTGAAGATATTTTCACTAAAGTGAAACACATTTACTCTATAACAGACGGAGCACAAAGGAAATAAAAATTAAACAAAAGAGGGACTAGAATCAGTAAGCTTGCTTTTCACTTAGTTGAATAATTTCTACTCTAAGAAGATTCTCCTTTGATTATCAGGATGTTGGTTGTTTGAGTTTTGATTAGACAAGGAAGGTAGCTGCTGTCCAGAAGTTTCAGTAGCTGGTCTGTGTTTCTCAAGGTCATGGGAAGGCTGCATTTAAAAGGTTTTAAATTTTACATAAAGGGTGTGGATATGTGAAACAACTTTCTAGAGATATACAAACAGAAGAAAAACAAAATCGCAGAAACCCAGCTGGTTCCACATTTGGACACAGAGCAAATATAAAGGCATTGGCTGTAGTTCCAAATGGAAAACAGTCATAGAGAAGGAAGCTAGGGAATACAAATTTCTGAGGAGAATTTGGCAATAGCCAAGATTGTCTGTTTCCCATGATCTAACAGATAAGTTATAATTTTCCTTTCCTTCCCATTCTCCCTCATTTTTAATCATACATTTATTTTCTATACGTGGGATTTATATTTAAACATGTAGCCTACAACATCGGTAAGGCTGAAGAAGGAAAGTGGACGTAAAAACAGAGATGAGCGAAAACTACAGGCAAATAAGTAGAAGACAAGATCCATTAAAGGAGAGGATTACATTTGCGTTTTTCCCCCCAGTAGACTAAAATAACATTTGAGTTATTTAAATGTTGAACCCAAGTTCTTGTCTGAGGTCACAGCTATATTTCTTTCCAGAAAATATTCACTCATATTTTATATTTTATTTTGTGTTGACCTACAACCATGTAACATTCCTATTTACAGGGAATTATAACTTCAAACATGCAAAATTGTCTTGTTTGACGTTGATACAAACTTATTTGCTGGCATTGAAAAAATCAATTGTGAATTGTAATATTCACAAACACGCCACCCTAAAAATAGATGTTGTTCTCTCCCCCCAAATTTGGAAGCATGTGAGATATTTCCCTGGAATACCTCTGGGGGATCTTAGTTTCTAGTTTGATAGTGTACTCAGTCGGCATCATACAGTACATCTACGCATCACTAACAAAGGAAAACGTTAGAGAGCTCTCATTTCCAGGTAGTTCGGACTGTTGCCTCTCAGAGACACTTTGGAGACAGAATAATGTGTCTAATAATTTCAGCCAACCTAGGCATTTATCACAGCTTCAAACAGGCAGTAATTCACGTATATTTATTTTCTCAGAATGTAACACGAGTCTGAATTAAACATTATGATACATACCTGCGCAAGTATAAACTATTTTTTCAAATTTTCGTAGTCAAGATTTCTTTCTCAGAGAAGAAAATTAGACAGGTGCAGCACACCAAATGAGATGAACTTTGTCCTCAAAGAAAATTGGTTTTTCCTTTTCAATTTCATTTCAAAGAGATCTGACAAGTGTGGCTTTGAACAAACTTTAACAGCACAATATCCTTTGTGTAAGTTTTCCCTTGTCAGCTTTTCCATTCCAGCAGGAACTTAGAACAAAGTGGATGTTGCCCTTTGAGTTGAGAACTTCATCAGTTGAATGAACACTAGCATAGTGCAGTGAAATTGAGGGCATACTCTCTCCTCGAATCTCAACAGTGCAGTGTCTCAACAAATATAATTTCTCCATCTGGTGCAAGGAGAGACACTAGCTATGCGGTTAGTTTCATACACTCTCCTTCTTCCTTTTTTTCACAGGAAAAGGCAAAGTATTTGGCAATGCACCCACTTGAAACTTTTGCAGATTATGCTAAGAAGTCTTTCATTGTGTATGGAGCACAAATAGAGGTGATTTGGTGATGTTGTTCGGTGCTACACTATTTTCTCCTCAAATTCCGGAGAACCTGATGTGAGAGGTACAAAGCCAGACTTTTCAGGTGTGTTTTGTTTTCCCGTGCATAAAAGAAAAAAAAAAACATGTTTTCCGTTGGTTTGCTTTGTTTCGTTTTTAACCTGTTGTCGCTCTGCAACCATTTAAAAGTAAAATTCAAAAGCAGAGGAAAACAACACAGGAAACTGCTTCACAGAGATTCTAATCTTCATTGCACAAAAGCTTGTTATGGCTACTCATTCCTTCGAGCTTTAGATTGTGTATAAATTGTGCTACTTTCGGCTGGTAACTAACTGCTTTGACAAGTTTATTTTTTCCTTGCATATTCTCCTAACTTTCTGAAGGTTTTTTATTATAACTGCCCCTTGCTATCTTTTACTTTCTCTTGGCTCCAACTGTTCCTTTCATCTTCTTTTTTTCCCCCTGTGCATTAATATTTAAAGACTGTACTAGTGTCAAACATTCATGTAGAGACAACTTAAATGCAAAGTGGATAAGGTTACAGAATAAGTCCATGCCCAATTTAATTACAGCATTTTGATTAACACAGATTGTAAGTAGTTTGAACTAAGAATTTTAAGTTGTTCAGCTTGAATATTACAAAGGCTAACCAGAGATGAAGTGTAACTTTGACTCAGAAACTGCCAGAAAACACTCTGATTAACCAATTTAGATGTACTATCTCATTAAGGATCTAAATATCTTTGGATCACAGACATTCATGTTTATTGATAAGATAAAATATTTATTATCCAGAGAGCTGAATTAGCAAAAAGAACAGCTCTAATCAGGTGCTAACTCCCAGAGAAAAGAAGAATATTGGCTGGAACTGAAAATGTGATACTTATGAGCAAACCTGACTTGTTTATTCAAAGGCCATGCTTCTTGCCAGCAAATTCAGTATCCTTGAAAGGTTGGAGTTGATGAAGTCTGTGGCCAAGTTTCTAAATGGATTCGATAGATAATGACTGCCCATAGCTACTGCTAATTGAGAATAATGGCTGGGCAGGGAGGCAAGGACACAGAGCAGAGATGGAAGAAAATGACTCTCAAGCAGAAGCCTGAAAACACCCCCAAGGACATAGGGAATGAAACCCAAGCCTTATACTGAACCTAATATTTACTGAATTATATTTACTAAAATAACCTTATATTTACTGAGTTTAGTTGACCTAAATTTTTCTTTGCGGATGAATATAATGGTGTTTCTCTAAAAAGAAATTATAAAGAAAACAGTGTTATATCATAAGCATCTACAATATATTTCCTCATTCTTGGCAAAATTTCTATATGGAGGATCAATAAATTTATGATTATTTTCATCTAAAGAAACATGAAAATAGAGGCTGCTCCTCTACACATTCAATGCAATTCCAATCAANATGGGCATGGAGGAGGGCACTTGTGGGGATGAGCACTGAGTGTTATGTGGAAACTAATTTGACAATAAACTATTTGTAAAATAAATAAATAAATTATATTAATACCAATGATAATAAATTCTAAAACCTCCAAAAAAAAAAAAAAAGAAAACAGAGGCTGCACCAATTTTTCTTTGTAAAAGATTTCATTTTGTGTTAACTTGTTTTTGTTGTTATCTAAGGCATCTGAAATGAAGGTAGGATCAGGTCTGAGTTATACAAAGGTTAAGAGCCATGTTAAGGTGATAGTTGTTCTTTAAATTCTTCTTTGGTATCTAAAATTTGAAAAACATTATGAATACAGAGTTTTCTACTCATGCATTTTAGTAGGTAGAATATAATTTTTGATAGCATAAAATTGCATGAAAGAGCATACTATATTTTACACATTTTAATCATACAAAAGACAGAGTAGGTTCAAGTACCTTTTCAAAGCCAATACCTCTTCAAAATAAGATAATTAGTCAGGTAGTACCATTTGCCCGCTGGCAATTTTACTCACAATATAATTAAAAATGATAACACACACGGCTCGTACACACATACACAATCCCCATTCATTCTAGCTGTGCAGACACATAACATAAAAGAGATAAAGTCTAAGATCTACCAGAGTCTTTGACAATGTTTTTTGTTTGGATGAGTTTCACCTGGCAAGACTTACTAGAAACAGTTTAGAAGGGGAGTTGTCAGAACATTTGTGCATCTCATGACTATAGTTCTTGGCACATCATACACACTTATTTACTCTAAAAATAAAGTTTTCTAAACATAGAGAAGGTATGCACTGCATGTTAGATCCTGCAGTTAGCCTCGCTATTGCTCTGGTCCGTTATGGTTTGCTAAAATACAAATTCTAGGGGCGCCTGGGTGGCTCAGTCGGTTAAGTGCCTGACTTTGGCTCAGGTCATGATCTCACGGTTTGTGGGTTCGAGCCCTGCGTCGGGCTTTGCTGACAGCTAGCTCAGAGCCTGGAGCCTGCTTCAGATTCTGTATCTCCCTCTCTCTTTGACCCTCCCTGCTCACGCTGTCTCCCTCTCTCTCAGAAATAAAAAAAACTTAAAATGCAAATTCTAAAGCTGGTAAATACAATACTGAGAGAATCAGAAATCAAAAGTAGGCAGCTGCTCAATTTACTATTACAAATATTCCAACTATCTTTATCCACTTTGCCATAATTGACAATTACACATAATTCTAGTGAGACATCTTTTTAGTTTCCTCTTCTTTTGGGCATAATATGCTCATTGATGCCAAGGCTGGATAATGTATTTATTTCTTAGAAATTAGGGTTCAATATGCTATCCTATTAAAATAATATATTACGGCATTACCAGCATCATTATTACCGAAATGGATTCAGAGCAATAAGCCAAATTTGACCAGGGTACTGTACAGCTATAAATCTACCAGAATCGCATGAGGCATTGTTTTTACGGACAAGAAATTCCTGTGCATGGGCCTCTTGAGACGTGTTACTTAGATTCGTAGGCACAGAATGCAACAGTATCAAGCACTCTGTCTGAGTTCTAAAAAGGACACATTTAAATAAATAATGTCCATCAAAAGCAAAAAATACATATACAGCATTTCTGCATGAGATGTGAGTATCTACTAATTTCTCTATTTGGAGGAACATCAAATGGACATTAAAGTTAGATTCCTAGAATATATATAATAGTGACAAACTTCACCATAAAGTTTAGTGCCCAGTGTGATGACAAATTATAACCTATTGCCCATAACTGAGGTCTGGTTCTGGGCAAAATTATAACTCAAACAAAATTTATCTTTTTCGTCCATGCCTTGCATTTCTATTCTTTTTCCCCACTGGCTACTTCATCTCCTCCATCCCACACCCATTCGTCTGGGGTGCTCACTTTCCTTAGAAGAAAAAATAACAGCCTATTGGGTTTGGAAATGCCCTTATTATAACTTGGTCTCCACACTACTATTTATCATAAGGGAGGAGAACCTGGCATGTTAGCTGAATTGCTCAACATCACTCAAACACTTCATAGCAGGTTCTAAAATAGAACTCCTCCTTTCTTGACTGATAAGATGCAATATGTCCTCCCCCTACGATCACTTTTATTAGTAGCAGGTAAACCATTAAGCCCGAGTCTGTATTGATGATGGTGAAACTGGAGACAGCAGCAGTTATACTTGTTCTGTGTGTGTGTTTGGGGTCAGATGGAGCTTAAAGTGCAAGTCTAGAAAAGTGATCTTTGTGTTTGGAAAAAAAAAAAAAATCTACCAGTAATTCCTATACATGGAAGGAAAAATATTTCATATGGGCTCACCAAAATTTCAAAGTGTAGGCAAAACTCTTGGTTAATGCCTATATTTTTCTGGAGAAAAAGACTACTTAATGGACACTATGGAAGTCTTTTTAATCCAAGATTTTCTTGTTTAGGGGCACCTGGGTGACTGTCATTTACGCGAATGACTCCTGATTTCAGTCAGGTCATGATCTCACAGTTCAGAGTTGTGGATTCGAGCCACATGTCAGGCTCTGTGCTGGCAACACGGAGCCTTCTTGGACTCTCTCTCTCCCTCTCTGCCCCTCCCCCACTCACGCTCCCATGTGTGCGCTCTCTCTCTCTCTCTCTCTCTCTCTCTCTCTCTCTGTCTCAAAAATAAATAAACTTAAAAAATAACATGAAATTTTTTTCTTTAAAAAGGCTAAGAAAAATATCTTTTCCTTTAATATTCCATGACTAGTTTATAAATTGTTTGAAGAATATTGAGACACATAATTTACTTCCTCCTTGTTGCTTTTACATACAGATACTGCCTATTTATCTGCACTTGACTACTTATGTGCTGTCAGCATGGTCTAAAGGAGCACTTCACAGATACCAATGTGCATACACAGCTGCCAGACCAGAGAGGTTACAGCTCTGAAAAGTTCCCAGGTAATGCCCATGCTGCTCCTCTGTTGTTGAACGCAGGTGTTACTGTAGTTTGAAGAAAGGATGCCAGCTTAAGGGTCATAAGATTTGGATTTGGGTCTGTGTCCTAGGTATGTACAAATGTTGTGATGTGGTCCTACCACTAACAGCCTAAACAACTTTATATGAATGTCCTTGCTTATTAATGAGAATTGTCTTACTTTCCCTGCTCCTAGAATTGTTGAAAAATTAAATGATATGATACATTGAAATGCTTCACAAATTCCAAAATTAGCTATCGATGTATTACTCAATACCCTTTTCTAATTCAGCATAACACTGGTCCACGAGGACCAAAATCCACTGGCAGAACAAAAATTGGGTTGTGACTATCATTTATTAAAATCACGGGATCAAATTTTAGGTAAAATATGGGCCATGGGTGTTTGAAAGAGACCCATCCGTAATTACTAAAAGCACATAATTAAATAACAAGATTAATAAACTTGTTACTTTGGCAGTGATTTTTCCTCAGTACCATAGTTAGTGATGGAGAAGATGCAATAAGGTGGGCACTATGATATACTGTTAGGAAGAGTGTAAATCGATACTTGGTTTCTATAAAGCATTTTGTATGTTAAGGGCTTTAAGAAAGTCTTTATTGTTAAACTTAGCAACTTCACTTCTAGAAACCTGTCTTGGGAAATAAAAAGAAGTGTGGTGAAAAAAAAAGTTTATATATCAAAATGTCCATTTCAGAATTAGTATCATAATAACCTTTTGCAAGATCCTATATGGCCACAAATAGGAACACTGCTAAATAAATAAGTCTTATCAATATCATAGAACATGGAGTCAGAACAGTTGCACTTTCAACTTTAATTTAATGGATAAAAACAAAGCAACTATATTTCTGAGCAATTTTTGTAAAACAAAAGAGACTTTGTATGTACTGAAATCTCGAATGCTTTAAATATATGTATTAACATTTTTGACCTTAGTAGTACCACTTCTAGGAATCTGTCTACCTTTACTATTTTCACAATTGAACAAAGTAACATAAAATTATGCCCATCCCTGAGGTTCTATTAAGTCAACAACAACTTTTGAAAAAATGTAGTCCAACTACTATTCTTTAAAATTCACAAGGTGGCATTTTCAGGGCCCTTATATTACCTTTGCCACAGTTTCTGAAATCCTAGTTTAGTTTTAATACAGCCTACTACTCGAGAGATATTTATTGACACCTCTATATACCTAGTACTCTGCTAGGTATGATAGTAATTCAGTGATAAATATGGATGCAACCTGAATCTGAATTTCTTAGGAAAGAGCTAATATACTATAGTCATAGATAACGCAGTGTGACTACAGTGATATAAGAGAAGTGCACACACATACACACAATCTACTGGAAGACCAGAGAGCATTAATTCTGATGAAGCAATGATGGAATGATTCTAGTGAAAGTAGACAAAAGAATGAATGAGACAGTTGCAGTGGACAAGAATGGAGAGAGAAGACTTTCTCATACAGAAAATAATAAAAACAAAAGCAACAAACAAAATTATGCCACATCTAGGAATACTAGATTCTTCTTTTTGGATTACAACACTAGACAAGTTAGGGAGAAATATGAGGCAGTTTTATTGAGATCATATCATCACGTTTTAAGCCAGTAATTCAACCTTCATCTTAAAGGCCATGGGAATTCATTGAAGGTCTTTATGCAGCAAAATTACACAATTAAAGCCATACTATAGGAAGATTATTCTGATGCGAATGTGCTGGTGAGTTTTGTGGGAAACTGGGTCTAGGGAGTTCATATGAGAGACAGACAGACCAGAATTCCAAACCCATCTCAATAAATGCACTATTTATGGTGCCCTGGAAAAGATCCTCCCCTCCTTTCTGAAATTTCGTCTACTACCAGCATAAATATGCCTTTATGTAAGTTAGAAAAGGGACCCCATTGGGCAGCTGGAGCCCTTGAGCACACTATCCTGTTTAAGAAGCAGACGGTACCTTTGTTCAAAGAAAAAACCTTCTTCCTGGTCTGTAAGTAGATTTTTGCAATATGATGTGTTGAGGGGGACATATTGAGTGTAACTTGGGTTGAGTTTTAGCTCTCACTCTCCACTTAGCCAGATACAGAATCCTGGTTCTCTTATCTGTGACCTGAGAATATCAATTCCTACCCTTCAGGATTGTGATTAGGACTTATGTGCAATGAATCATGATGGTGGTGTTGGTGATAGTGAACAGTAGCAGTAGCAGTAATATTAGTTGTAATGTCTACCACTGTTATTTTGACGTGGGATATTAAGGGCTTACACTAATATTCAGAGGATGGAAATAAACAAATGAATAAAAAATGCCAAAGAAATAATAAATAGGACTTGGCAACTAGTTGTATTTGCAAAGTGAGGGGAAATAAGTGAAAGGTGATTTTCAGTTTGGCGAACAGAAGACAAGTGATCGTGCTCCAAACAGAAATAGTGAAGTAAGGAAGATCTGTTGTGGGAAAGATGACAGGATCGGTGTTCTATGTGTTGTATGTGAAGGAAACAGGTATCTAGATAGAAATATTCATCAGGTGATTGAAAATATGAGATTAGAGCTGAATGTGAGGATGGAGGTAGACATAGTACATCTGAGATTCAAAGGCAGAATAAAGCTATAAACACTGACATGACCACCGAGAGAAGGCACATAAAGAAAGAGAGGAGAGGGGCACCTGGGTGGCTTAGTCGGTTAAGCGTCCGACTTTTGCTTAGGTCATGATCTCGCGGTTCGTGGGTTCAAGCCCCGTGTTGGGCTCTGTGCCGACTGCCAGCTCAGAGCCTGGAGCCTGTTTCAGTCTGTGACTCCCTCTCTCTCTGACCCTCCCCTGCTCACGCTGTCTCTCTCTCTCCTAGAAATAAATAAGACATTATTTCTCTCCTAGAAATAAATAAAAAAGAAAGAAAGAGAGGAGAGCATGGACAGAAGTACGATTGCTACAATCGGGATTGTAGCAGGTTGGGATTTCCTATGCCTTGGAAATGATGGGGAAAGCACACTCCACCTTGTCTGCAATGTAAAGGAAGACCACAGAAACCAAAAGGAGTGGAACCGCCCTCTCCAAGTTGACAGTGCTGTGATCCCAAAAAGTGAAATGAACTTTTGTTGCTTTTTTTCTCTCTCTCACTCTCTCTCTGTCCTTCTGTTTTGGGGCTCCCAATGCAGTCATGGACATACATGGCAGGATAAAAGAATTATAGGCTCATATTTCTGCCTGGAGTACCAGAAAGGGGAGCCCCAAGGAAGAGGAAAGTCACAGAGAGATGGCAGAGAGGGAGAACCTCAAGAAACCTACTTCATTAAGTTGTTTATGAACACCTGGGGCCACTTAAGCTGTGCATGTATGAATCAAACCACCATGCAAAGAGTTTGAGAACTGAACCAACAGGTAGATTGCTACCCAGAGATCTGAATAACACTACAAAAGTTTTGAACAGACATGGCAACCACAGCCCACAGAAGCAAAGCTAGATGGAACCTGCAGACTAAATCTCATCATGCCGATTACCTGTTAAAAATATTAATATTCTCCATCAAAAATTTAAACAGGCTCAGAGTCTCATAATACTCAAAATATCCAGGACACTATCCAGTGTTATTCAAGATATGGAGACACAAGGAAAACATCAACTCTAATTGGAATAGACAAACAATAGATACCAATGCCAAGAAGACACAGATGTTGGAATTATCTGACAAATACTTTGAAGCAGTTATTATATAAATGTTCCAATAAGCAATCACAAACACTCTTGAAATGAATGGAAAAAGAGAAAGTTTTCACAAAGAAGTAGGAGTTATATAGAAGAATCAAATGGAAATCATAGAACTCAAAATACAATAAGTAAAAGTCTCACTGGATGAGCTCAATAGCAGAATGAAAACAAAATTGAATCTCAACTTGAGTAAGCTTGAATGATGAATAGAAATTATGAATAGAGAAAAAGAGATTTAAAAATATATATAAGCCAACCCTTGAGGACCTATGGGACAATATAAAAGGTCTAATATGTGTGTCATCAGGCTCTTAGAAGGAGAGAAGAAGGAGTATGGTGCTTTAAAAATATTTGAATAAATAATGATTAAAAGTTTAACATGTTTGGTTAAAGATACAAATCTACAGTTGGGGGTAGCTCAACAAACTTCATTCAGTAAAAGTCCAAGGAAATCTCTGTGTACATATATCATAACCAAACCTATGAAAACCATTGAAAGACAAAACAATCTTGAACACATCCAGAGAAAAATGATGGATTATTTGTACAGGAAAAACATTCAAATGACAACGGATTTCCCATCAGAAACCATGAAGATGAAAAAGAAGTGGCAAAATACTTTTAGAGTGCTGGCAGAAAAGAACTGTCAACTCAGAATTCTAGATCAGAAATAAAGGGGAAATAAAGACAGGGTATGCAGGAGTTTTATGGGTTGATGGGATTGTTCTATGTCCTGATTGTGGTGTTGGTTACACAAACATATGCATGTGTTAAAAATTTGTAGCACTCTACATCAAGAAGTCATTGTAGTGTATGAGACCTAAAAATAAATTAATCAAGAAAAAAAAGGATCAATAAGAATATAAAAGAAAATAAATGTATCTACAGATGCCTGGATATTAATGTACTGTTTCCCTCTCTGTACTATATTTCTCTTCCTGCCTTTTCACTGAGTAAACTCAGTCAAAGAGTAACCTCACAGAGAATATCCAGTGAGGAGGTACAAATATGGTTATTTTCATAATTGGGTGAGGTAGCTTTTCCCAAAACTAAGTTCCTTGTGGCAATTCAGAAACTATATTCAGTATTTCAAATCATTAAGATATCATTTGTTGAATACTCTACAAACAAGGGAACCAAATATGTGGTAACCAATGGCTGGTGCGTCATGAATGACTTGTGAGAGAGCCTTCATGGGTCAGTGACCTGGATCTAGGACAGCAGTGGAAGCTTTTGTACCTTATTCCCCATGGAAAGGTGACAGTATCAAGGTGAGAGCTGCTAAGAACTGATGGCAGCAGGCGTGGGTACGGGAGTGACTGGTGGTAAAATTGTATTTCATTAATCCTAGAGTTTGAGTAATTCTCCACTGGACCAATCCACAGTCATTCTATGGTTCAGAGCAGCATTTTCCAAACACTATTCTGGAAGACCTAGGGCTCAGTGGGGATGTCTAAGGAGCATTGCTGGAGAGGCTGTGAAGAGACCAATAGGTGGTGTTTCCAAACCCTGCCATAGCCTCAATAATGTATTGGTTACAAAATTTGGTTTTCATGAAGAATTTCTTGAAAATGGGGTTGTATTTCTAGAGGAGGAAAAAATGTGTCGAACGGGCCATATTACACATTAGCCTACTTGAAAGCATTCAGCCAAAAGCACATGCAGAAGTACAAGAAGTACATTAGTACATCTTAGTATTACTTTTTTTGAAGTTTATTAATTTACTTTGAGAAAGGGAGAAAGAGAATCTGAAGCAAGCACCATACTGTCAGGACAGAGCCCAGCACGGGGCTTGATCAGAAACTGTGAGATCATGACTTGAGCTGAGATCAAGATCCGGATGCTTAAGGGACCAAGCCCCCCAGCTGCACCTGTTAGTATCACTTCTAAGAAGGAAGTGTAAGGACTTTTAGGAGCAGCTAACTTTTTTTAGGAGGTTCAAGGACTGCTTTAAGAGATGGTACTGAAATAGGAATAAAGAAAGAAAAAAAATTACTGAGGAAGTCTATATGAGAATGATATATCCAGTGGTTCACATCAGAGAGAAACATATAACACAGTTTTCAGATTTCCCCACTGACTTGCATACAAATGAGCCCACAGTGCAGTATTGCCTTCTGGTTTCTCAGCACAAGTAATTTCCAGCCACTTCACTGAGAATGTGAGAGAGGTTAAAAAGAATGGGAAGAGAGAAGAACGGAAGGCACATATCATGACAACAAAAGAATAATATGGGCCCCATCCAGGTGAGCAATTTTAAAATCACTAACGAATACAAAGAAAAGTCAGAGAAGATTTTAGAAGGCATGATGTGAGAGCGAAAAAAGGGACAGGGTGTTTAAACATTGTAGGCTGACTGAAGGGAAGAGATGATATTCATATAGCCAGAAACGAGAAGGCTGTGACCAGAGTCGGCCATGACATGACAAGGTGGGATCTGGGCCAAATGAAAAGTCAGTAGAATTTTAGACTCACCTCATCCTCCCAGAAGCAGGATCAAGACAGCCTGCCGAAAGTTTACTAGATAGTGCCACAGGACCACCGTTAGTCTGCGATCCTCCAACAAAATCAGGACTATGAACTGAGCCTTACCTCTTCTAAATGCCTCAAAGAAGGAGGACCAGGTGTGTTGCTGGGGGGAGGGGTAATGTCAATTCACACGGAGGAGTCCTTCGGTCTTGCTTTCAGTACCGGCAATAAAACATTGTTTCAGGAATCGAAAAGTGAGAGGTTAGCAAAAATAAGGAGTTCTTTGTTGGCTCACGTTAACTTATGGCAAGAGAAACAGCAAGAGAGGGGCATTGACTGTTTTGAGGACAGCCTGCTATAGATTACTCCCATCTCCAGCAAAAATCCATTCAGCAAGTCAAAAGAGAACATGTTTTCAGTGTTATAAAATGTGAAAACTTCTAAAGCTCCTTTCCCAAGAGCTGCTGGTTAGGGAGGATTTGCATTCAGGTTTACTTTTTTTTTCTTTGTATATTTTTAAAAACATTTTTTTAAATGTTTTATTTATTTCAGAGAGAGAGAGAGAGACTGTGTGAGCAGGGGAGGGTCAGAGAGAGAGAGAGGGAGACACAGAGTCCAAAGTAGGTTCCAGGCTCTGAGCTAGCACTCAGCACATAGCCCGGAGGGGGGCTCGAACCCAGAACCGTGAGATCAACCTGAGCGGAAGTCAGACGCTTAACCAACTGAGCCACCCAGGCGCCCCTCCTTTGTTTATTTTTAAATACAAGTTTTCTGAACCTTGTAATTTTTCCTTGTGGTCTAGCAGGTCAATATATGTTTTGGCAATTTTAGAAAGCATGTTTTATTTATTTTCCCAATCAAACCAAAAAGCCCCTTAGGAGCCATTGTAGTCTATTGGTTAAATATGCTTTCATTCATATGCTTCTTTAAAAGGTTTATTATTTACAAATAGACAGTAATGACTTCATCTGAGCTAATCCAGTTCATCATGTCGTTATCTATTTAGGGCATGTCCTGCATTTAGAAAAATCCCTAGGAGAACCCTGTACAGAGTGCCAACAGCCACAGTAGCATTCATTAAATTTCCTGATTGCAGTATTATATGCATTTTTTTTTCTAGCAAGGACTAGCAATTCACTTCTTGCTCCAGGAGTATTCAAGCAAAACCAATTCATATATCTTGTCTTGTTGACTTTGCTGTACCATTCGGAACTTGCACCCAACTGGACAGGTAAAAGTAGATGTCTTTGGTCGTTAGGGGGTAGCAAGGGAGAATATGATACAGATCTGTCACTACCAGAGTAACTATCAGCTAGTTAGTACAAGGTATATAAATAAAGTACAACGCTCTCAGGTTCCCAGACCAAAATGAAATATTAGAATTGCACAGTACACGTTTCCATTTAAACGTTACTGGGCTTCCTATAAGAGATTCCTTAAGTTCTATTTTGTTCATTATAAAGTTAAAGAAATTGCTCCATTTTGTATTAAAGAAAACTGGTACTCATGTTGAACTTTTTTTCTTGTACCTGAAGGAAGGAGGTTTGATAAAGTATTTACTGGCTAAATTTTTCCGTATGCACATCCAGCCAAGATCATCATTCTGCGGGAGGTGAACTCCAAGGCAAATTCAGAGAAATGGTTATGAACACATATGAAGGAGACCAATAAACAAACACATGCAGATATGCAGCAGTAAATGAGATGTACTCATTCAGGGTTATGCCTACCCTTAAACTCCAGCCCAAAGGGGGAATCCCAGGCGGGGTACCCCTAAGGATTTAGTTGCTTTGTTGGTCTCCATGGCTTGCTTAGTGACACCTTTCCTTAAAAGACATGGGACATCCTCCCATTATTTGTTGAATTTAGTGCATCATCAGTGGCCCTTTCAAGTTAATGTAGTGAGGGAGAAAATAGAAAATGCAGATATCTTTACATTCAGCTGAAGTGTGGTTAGGAGACAGAAATGGATGACGAAACTCTCACGAGAATGCCTTAAAGGAAGGAGTCCCCAAGACAAAGGTGGCAATGAGTTATCTGAACAGACTTGTGGCTTGCAGTAGAGAGGCGGAGCTGCTCTAAGCTCTCAGGTCCCGACCAAACTCTTCAAAGCCACCCCAACGTTGCATTTCAATCCATGTTTTGGATAATAACATCAAGGGGCCATGAGTAAGTATGAGGCTCTGGAGGACTAGAGATGCTTAATTTTCCATTTTCTACATTTTTCTTTTGTTCCAGACAATTCCGGACTCCATTCCCAATTTTTTTCTCTCTATGTGCAAAAACTAAGGCTTTGTGCACTCTGTTGCTATGGAAACAGGAGAGAGAGAAACAGTTTATGTATTTCAAAAGCTGTCAGCCTATATGCTGTGGATTTTGATAACTAAACCTACACACAAACCACCTTTTCTCTAGTCCCAAAGCCCAACACCATAACATTTATTTTTTTCTACATGTGTATCTTGCTTGGGAAAATTAAGGATCTATTTATTTAGCTTTGTGGCAATTCATTTTATACTTAATTTAATGTCCAGGGGAAAGAGAGAGGCTTTGGTGACGCAGTTAGAGAAATATAAAACTGTTCTTAATAAATGCTTACTAAATCAGAATGAAGACAGAGTTAGCAGGCATCACAACTCAATCTATTGACAAAATAAAAAAGACTGAAGCTCTATTAATTTTAAAACAGATATGAATGTTGCCTGGCTTATATTTCATAGAAATGTAATGTCTGCTATGCCCTCTTCAGCTCTCTAATAAAAGAGCTATTTTGAAATTACAAAATACACTGCTGTGTTCTCCCCCAGAGAACCCAATTCAATAGCTTATTGATTTTTCTTGGCATCCTTAGTCTGGTGTGAAGGGGTTTCTGGGCTCCTAGACCTGGAAGGAGGGAGTTTGTTTATAATTGATTCAGATTCTGTACAGCAGAGCACTCCCCCCTCAACAAACACATAGTCTTTGTAATAGTCCAGCCCATTAAGTCCTTGCTTCCTTCTATTCTCCGTAGCTTTCCAGCATATCCTAATATTTTCAAGAAAATGACTACCATTGTAAGGTCATTTTTATCACGTTTAGATGATACAGTTAAGTGGACCAGGAAAAATTCATAAGAAGTTCGGCCTTCAAACCTAGAGCACACTCCAGTAGTTAAAGGATCTGTCAAGCTCTCATCTATAAGGCCCGCTTTCCTGGTCTCCATAACTAGATGAGTCACCTGAGCCTGAAAATCAGGGCTTTTCATCCCCTCCCCCCTTCCATGAAGATATACTAGGAACAATTGACCTAAGTGTGCATAAAGCACAAGGGAAGGATGAATGAGCAAATAATGCAGAATTAGTGTGGCTCCCATTGTCTTTTCTTTTTCTTAAAGAAAGATCCTTTATCTTCACAAAAACCAAAACCTCAACGTCAGAGTCTACTGGTCACAATGTGAGTTTCAGAGTCGCATTAGCTTAGTCTCCCTGCCTCATGTAGTTGTTTCCCCAGTAGGTGACAATGGTTACAAAAGGATTAGGATTTTCCAAGGTAAATTATTTTGTTACTCTTAATAATGGGCAGTATATAGCTCCTTTTTTCTCCAGGGAACTTAAAGCATCCAATTGCCCTTATCTCATAAATGCTTACCCTGCTCCTGAGAGGTGATACATTTTAAATTTCTATTAAAAATTACAATTGCTGAGGGAAACTAAAACCCAGAGATACCAACTAGCCTTATGGAGGCATTTGATAGAGTGTCCC
Organism: Crocuta crocuta; assembly: GCF_008692635.1. NCBI lineage: Eukaryota > Metazoa > Chordata > Mammalia > Carnivora > Hyaenidae > Crocuta > Crocuta crocuta. The sequence continues at coordinate 4,446,734 of NW_027530988.1, read as the reverse complement.
TGATACATTACAGATAAAACGAACAAACAAAATCTGGCTGATTGAATCTTGAGTATGCAGATTAAAATAATCTCCATTAATTTGGAAGAAGATTTCTGTGAAGTATAAAAGAGCTCCATTTCAGTGGCCCGGTCCTACTCAGAGATTTTATCAGTTACTTGGATAAGAATATTGAATGCATAATTATCAAATTTTCAAATGATATATGCTGTAGGAATAGAAAGTACATTGTATAGTAGAATCAGATTCCAAAAAGATACTGACATCTGTGGACAATAGCTAAAGTTAAGCTCTTGTCCCCAGATGTTAATATCTTCTACAAAATTTAGTGAAATGAAGTGACTGATCTTAAANTCTCTGACCCTCCCCTGCTCATGCTGTCTCTCTCTCTCTCTCCTAGAAATAAAATATATATATATTAAAAAAAAAAACATTTACAGCAATATGACCCTGCCTTGTATTGTGTCTGATAAAAGGGCAAACATGGCCTTGGGCTGCATTTATATAATTATGGAATACAGAATAAAGATAGTGCTGTTTGGCTATGAGCTAGCTGGTCCAACAACTTTTAACAAGCTCACCTCTCTGATCTTAAGAATCACTCATACCTCTTGATACAGAATCTCCTAGGGAGGGGACTCAGACAAACCAAAGTCTATTCCAGAGATGTGAAGAGAATGCTGTAGGCATGAAAGCCGATCCCATGATAAACATCTGATGGAGCTAGTGAGTGATATTTAGCCTGGAGAAAGAACAAGGGAAAACGTGGTGGTTTTCTTCATTATTTCCTCAGAGGTGAAATTAGGAACTGATGTTTAGAAGTTACAGAGGTGAGATTTTCATATATATATATAAATTCCATATATATTTCATATATATACATACACACACATATATCCAATTGTCAGATAGGTAATTAAATTAATTAGCTTTTCAGTTCCCTTCTAAATCTGGATTTATAACTCTGATTCTAGGTCTTGCTCAGGAATACACAATACAGTTTTCCCTGGCCAAAAATAATAATATATTAAAACATCATAATGTATCTGGAAAATTGAAAGTCTGGATGGAGCATCAAGTTTATGCACTTAGTATGTGTCATAAGAGATTTTACTGAATTCTTCTTCACGTCTAAAAAGCATGTAACTGTGCATTTACCATGGGAGGGAGATCATACTTATCACTTTGATATAACTGTATGGTTGAAAATGGCTAAAATGGTAAATTTTGTTTTGTATAGTTTATCACAGTAAAAAATAGTTCAAAGAAAAGAGAAACCAAGATATTCTCACTCTGAATGACCAGATTCACCCCTCAGGGCAGGGTCAATAATTTGGTCAGCATATTCAAAATAAAATCATTTTCCTAAAGGCCTGGTTACCAGTTCCTCCTAGGTCTTCCCCTTTTTTGTCCTAGACTGTATTGCTTCTGAGAGTATTCCTGAACATAGGGACATTTAAATGGGTGCACTGAGGGTGTACTTTGAGTGAAGGAGAAAAGATTAGAATCTAATTTTTAAATGCAGGCTTTTTCTAGGTCATCTGCGTGGCTCAGTTGGTTAAGCATCCATCTCTTGGTCTTTGCCGTTGGGCTCTGTGCTGGGCATGAAGGCTACTTAAAAATGAATGAATGAGTGAATGCAGGCTTTTGCATACAAGCTATAATAAAATTAACCATTCACCTGTGGGAAAGAAGTGAGGTTACAAAGTAGAGATATTGGGAGAAGATACTGACAATGAGCTGAGATTATTGTTAAATTAATTGACATATCTTGGGAAGTATGGAGATTCTCCTGTTGATAGTACAAGATAGCATGCTTTATTATACATGAGATTCACCCAGAAGAGCTTATTTGAAATTCGTATTTACTGGCCTCATCTAGTGATTCTGATCCAGTAGATCTTGGGTTGGAGAAACTAAATTTTTAAAAAGAAACCCCAATGTGTAAGAAGAAGGCTGCTGAAGAATACATTTTGAGAAACATTAACCTAGAGGATAGCCTAGTCATTCTCAAATGTCTTTCTCCCATAAGCCCTTTTTATTTTTAAAAATCATCGAGGACACCAAAGAACGTTTGTCCATATGAGTTGTATCTGTCACTATTTAATGAATCAGAAATGAATACTAATAAATTATAAAAGATATTTACTTACTTAAAATAGCAATAATAAACTATATAGGATATAGTCAATTAATTGATTCAACTAATGAATTAATTGGAACATCAATATTTTCCAAAACAAAAAATGTGAGATTGACCTTGTTTTGCATTTTTGCACGTCCCAGTGTCTAGCTTAACGGAAGACCTTTGAATTCTCACAATTCTGCTTTCAATTTGAGGAAACGTTGTTTTTGTTGAAACACTTGAAGAAAATTTCACCTCAAATAAACATGTAATTGGACACAAGAAGAGTATTTCCATAACCTTTTCATATGTTTGTGGATTCTTCTCTTTGATGCTACACTGAAACACAACAAGTGGCTGTGCTTAAAGGTTAGTTGCAATGCGAAACCTGAAACGATGTTAATAAACCTTTTGTATTCTGTTCCCTTAAACTCCATTAATCTATTCTGCACTTTGTGTGGACCTTTTACCCATGCATAATTTTGTAATGGCAAGCATTTCTTATTTGTAAAATCTTATTTTTAGTTATATAGACCTTCCAAATGCTGATATCTTTTTACTGTACAACATCAAACACCCATACTGCACTTATTAATTTCACTAGTAGCCTCATCATAAAAGTCTCAGTGTATTGGGAAGATGCCAAGTTCATAATGGTGGATAAAATTTCCTCCACAATCATAATATTGTAATATGTGTATTTGTTACATTACAGTTGTAATATTACATGAAAGCATGAACTTCAGAGCCCACAACCAATGCTGTAATTCATTTTTTTCTTGAAGAAACAAACTCTTTTAGTCCATTTTTAGAAAAATGAATACAAATATATAAGTCTATTAACCATAGAGTCTGTCAGTCATTCTTTGAAATGTAACAAACAAACAAACAAAAAAGTATTTATCAATACGGTGGCTAGTTCAGCTTGCAACTCAAACAAACAATACCTACACATTTCCTTGAGGCAACCATTGTATTTTAGGATGAAGTAATGGTACTTTTTTCATATTTCTCATTTTATGACACAAATATTTAATATGTGTATTTTTTCCATTTTATTTTTTAATTTTTCATCATGATAAGGGTACTCTTTAATCCCTATCCCCTATTTCCCTCACCTTCCCCCTGATAACAATCAGTTTATTCTGTATAGGCAAGAGTCTTTTTCTTGGTTTGCCCTCCCTCTATTTTTTGTCCTTGTTCATTTCTTTGGTTTCTTAAATTCCACATATGAGTGAGATCATATGACATTTGTTTTTTCTGACTATTTTGCTTAGCATTATTCTCTCTAGTACTACCTGTGTTGTTGTAAATGGTAAGATTTCATTCTTTTCTTTGGCTAAGTAATATTCCATATATATATATATATATGTATATATATATACACACATATATATATCGCATTTTCTTTATCCATTCTTCTGTTGATGGACACTTGTGCTGCTTCCATAGTTTGGCTATTGTAAACAATGTTGTGATAAACATAGGGGTACATGTATCCCTTTGAATTATGTACTTTTTTTTTGGTAAATACCCAGTGGTGTAATTCTTGGATCCATACGGTAGTCCTATGTTTAATTTTTTGAGGAAACCCCATACTGTTTTCCACAGTTGCTACACCAATTTGCATTCCCATCTACAGTGCACAAGGGTCCCTTTTTTCTCCACATCTTCACCAGCACTTGTTGTTTCTTGTGTTTTTGATTTTAGCCATCTGAGAGGTATGAGGTGATATCTCATCATGGTTTTGATTTGCATTTCCCTGAGGATGTGTTATATTGAGCATCTTTTCATGTGTCTGTTGGCCATCTGTATGTGTTCTTTGGAGAAATGTCTGTTCATGTCTTCTGCTCATTTTTTAAATGGAATATTTGTTTTCTGAGCATTGAGTTGTGTAAGTTTTTTGTATATTTTAGATACTAACCTTTTCTGAATATGTGATTTGCAAATATCTTCTCCCGTTCAGTGTTTGCCTTTTAACTTTGTTGATTGTTTCCTTCAAGGTGCAGAAACTTTATTTTGATGTAGGCTCAATAGTTTATTTTTGCTTTTATTTCCCTTGTCTCAGGAGACATATCTAGAAAAATGTTGCTTCAGCTGATGTCAGACGGATTAGTGCCTGTGCTCTCTTTAAGGATTTTTTTTTTTAATGTTTATTCATTTCCTGAGAGAGAGACAGAGACAGAGACAGAGTGCAAGCAAGGGAGGGGCAGAAAAAGAGGGAGACACAGAATCCAAAGCAGGCTCCCGGCTCTGAGCTATCAGCACAGATCCCAGTGCAGAGCTGGAAACCCACAAGCTGTGAGATCGTGACCTGAGCCTAAGTCTGAAGCTTAACTGACTGAGTCACCCAGGTGCCCGTCTTCAAGAATTTTTATGGATTGAGGTCTCATATGTAGGCTTTAATCTATGCTGTGTTTATTTTTATGTACGCTGTAAGAAAGTGGTCCACTTTCAATCTTTTGCAAGTTGCTGTCCAGTTTTCTCAATACCTTTTGCTGAAGAAACTTTTTCTCCTCGCATATTTATTCGTGTTTTGTCAAAGATTAATTGACTATATAATGGTGGGTTTAAACAGATGTGTATTTATGGGTTGAACTTTAATAAAATTACTATTTTCTGCCCCATATTTTAAGTGTGCGGTAGTGAAGGATATAATAACCAGTACATTATGTTCAGACTGTGTTGATCTACCATTAAGATAACAGCAATTCTTCCTACCACTCCTTTTGGTGAGACTATAGGTCTGGACTGTCAGTTTCATGAGGGTTTCTTAGCTTCATATTTCTTCCCCTTTTAGGTGGGTCAGGATGGATAGAGTTGTCTGGAGGTGGGTATTTCCCTTCCCCCAGGTCAAGTGTGATCTTGGACAAGATCCAAGTTAGGCCCCAGTTAACTAATTTCCCTTAAGGGAAAGCCTTGTTAAGAAGAACACAATCCTCTGTCCTATTTCAAAATGGTTCATTTTCCCCTCCTGCTGGAGGCATGAGAGAACTTTCATCTGATATTTACTGTGGGAACCTAGTCAAGGTTCTAGTGGTAAAATGCAAAACTATAGACGTGCCCTTAGTGATTGGGGCCCCTGGAGTTTTACAGTCTGACTTAGCCACACTGAACTTCTAGCAATTTGTCCTTACATTCCAAGTGTTGCTATTCTGGCCCTGCTTCCTGTTACAGGTTCTGTATTGAGTCTCTGCTCCATGAAAACCTGTTTTGCCTATCTGCCTCTTCAATCTTAGGGCCTGTGTCTTAACCTCTCTTATGGATCCAAGAAAAGTTGATATCTCAGTCTGTTCACATTTTTCCTTGTTGTTAGAAGGACTTTAAGCTCCTTACATGTAGAACGGAAATCTGGAAGTTCCCCGCAACTGTTTTTGTACCATCTGTATAAGATCAATCAAGTGTTGGGGTACCTGGGTGGCTCAGTTGGTTAGGCGTCCGACTTTGGCTCAGGTCATGATCTCACAGTTTATGGCTTCAAGCCCTGCATCGGGCTCTGTGCTGACAGCTAGCTCAGAGCCTGGAGCCTGTTTCAGATTCTGTGTCTCCCTCTCTCTCTGACCCTCCCCTGCTCACGCTGTCTCTCTCTTTCTATCTCTCAGAAATAAATTAAAAAAAATTTTTTTTAATTAAAAAAAAAGATCAATCAAGTGTTCATCAATGAAGGTGTTTAGGTTGAAGTTCATGGTGACGTTAACATGAATACGGTGGCTAACATTTTTGTGCCACATACTTTTTCAGTTTTATGTTTTTATTTCATTCAAACCTCACCAGAATGTGAGCGTATTATAACATACTGTTGTTATCTCTATTTTATGAGTGAAGGATATGAGGCACATGGAGTTTAAGATACTTGTCCAAGGTCACAAAGTTGGTAAGTGGCAAAGAAGACTCGTCCTTCAGACCCTTTTCTGGAAGTGAGGAAAGCATGGATTGGGAAGAGACATTGGTCACCCAGGGACTGAAGCCCAGGACATCTAAGATGATCCACCAGCAGGAACACTGTATGGAAAGCTGTCAAGCATAGGCTTACCTGGATAGACGCTACCAACTTCTCCCAACCATAGCTAGGTTTTAGTTATCTTAATGTGGGGAATACTTTTTTATAAACACTCATTTTTAAATTTTCATCATTTTCATTTTGTCTTAGTTTGGTTGAGTAAACCTTATCACATCCGTTGCTCTGGCTTTCCTAGTTATCTGCTTTGCAGATGATCTTTTACTTTACCCTAGTCATGGCCAACTGATCTAGCCATGTAAAAAATATAGACACATTTATGTGTCTGTTCACTACAAACTAGAGGAGAGGGTATATCACTACACATTGCAAGGAAAGATATACCATATAAAGCTCTGTGTGACTCCAAAGAGTCACAAGTTGACTTACAAATATTAGAGAGTGATGTTTATGTGTATCTGTTCCTATTATTAGAGTTACCTAGCCCACACATAAATGTCCATATTTTTTTTCAGTGTTTCATACCCATTCTGTAACAAAATTGTTTGCCTTCCCATATATTTTGATGTTAAAGTGTTTCAGGTTTTAAGGAGACTAGTAGGAATCAAATATAACTCTTATTTATTCAGTACCTATGTTATACCCATGTTAACTCTGGCCTGGTTTTCCCGCTTTCCTATTTTATAAATCCTTTGAGCCTTTTTGCATCTAGTGACTCCTACCATGATTTTATTACATCTTTTCTCACATCTTCTTTCCATCAGCCTTCAGAGGAAGAAACCAAAGCCCAGAGAAGTTGAGGAACTGGCCCATAGTCATGCAGTTTTAGCCTGAGTTTTAATCCTACCCCTGTAACACCAAACCCAGCAAAATATGAAAAAGGAACAAAAAAGAAAAGTACATAGTATTCTAAATACTAGATATGGCCTCATCTGTTTGCACTGTATAGTATAGTTAGGACACACTGGTCCCACTTATCCAGGCAACCAAAACCAAAGATCCAGTAAACCCTAGATCTTAACATAAGAAAGCATCTATGAGTTAATCAGAGCCAGCTCTCCCTAAGCTATAGGAGGTTTTCTTTTCCTTCCAAAGAGTAATAAATTATAGTAGAATATGTATGAATGGTGTAGAGAAAGCATGTAGTACAAATGCTTCCATTCCCTTCTATGTAATCTATCATGGTTTTCTTTTCCATTGAGCCCTGAGGTTGCTTCAATATTCTTCTCAACACGGGACTCCAAGCACCACTTCCAATTGATCAGAGTTAACAATTGAAGATGAAAGCAATTTTCTTCTCTGGTTTAAAGTAAGTCTTCATCATTGTAAACAACTCCAGTACTATTTGGGCTTTTAGAAAGATCTACATATTAAAAGATCACATTTGTGATCTATGTATGTTTAAGATCACATAGATGCTTGTTATAGTAAAGGAAATAGTCTGACACTGTTGTAAGAGGTAGCTCAGTACATACACAGCCTGAGTAAATTTTCCATTACCAAACAGCATCTGTGCCCTCTTAGCAGAACTTAAATGCAGCCACTTGCCACTTGTTTTCCTTCTTTGCCCTTCAGTAAGTGAAGGAAGGTGAGAGTCAGAACTATATACCACTGGGATCCAAAGAAAATGAGTCATACACACCTGAGCACTATGAGCTCCAGCCCAGACATCCTCTCTTGCTCACTCTCCGCCCTTGCCTGCATACTCAAAAGAGAAAAGGACAGAGTTGAAGTCTTGGATTAGCTCCCCAGAAGAAATCCCTTAGCAATACTAACTGGACTCTTAATCAACTGACAAATTCCCTCAGGCTTTTCAGAAAAGTTTATCTGATGATAAACCTCTAATAAAAATTAAGGTGATTACTCATTGCAGTACAATAGGAGAATCCACATTTCCCGGTAGGCAGCAGGGAATGGTATAACCCAACAGCTGTGCACTAACATTGAAGCTCTCCCACGGGTGTTTTCAAGCCTCAGTCAGGACAGCGATAAGGGAAATATGTAGCTTCTGATGGCTCAGGTGAGTGGGTCAAAACCAAAAAAATCACACTTCAAAGGGTTGTCTGCATTAAGAAAAGCACAACAAAGGAAGAGACAAGAGAGGGTGGCCCTACATCACCAACAGTATCATGGAATCCCTTCTTATCATTCTGCTCCAGTCCCTGTGATTATGAGGAGGGAGTGAAAGCATCCACTAATCAGGGCAGTGTGGTGTGCTATTCACAAGCTCATAACTGGCAGTAAAACAGAAAGGCCCATGTCTGTTCTGCTGAGTAATTTCCACACTGAGGCCCTGAGCAGAGATGTTGTGTCATTTGTAACATCTGCCTTGGCATCCAGGAGCCAAAGTAAGCTAGTTAGGGAGTTTCATTGCTTCTTTCTCCCTCCTCTTATGACAAGTCTAAAGGACTCAGGGTTATTTATAAAGAAAACAAGCCTGAGTTCTTCAGAGAATTGTGTTTGGTGTAGGTAAGACAGAAGAGTGTACCCAAGGCTGGGGAGACTCTCTGGCCTCTTATTTACCCAGGAAGGAAGGGAGAATAGCATCACGTATGGATGGAGAAACTTTCAAGTATCAAAGCAGAAACAGACTTGGGATGGGGGTACAGGAGATGATCTTCGTAAATGCACAGAAGACTCAGTCTTTAGGCCTCATTAGGTTTTTGGCTCCTCACAACTTCTTGGAGAGTGAGAATGGACACTTTTTCCTATATGAGACTGTGCCCCAGTAGTTACGATGGAACCCAATACCAACTGCTCCCTGCAAGTGTACTTGGCTTTTAACTATAGTCTTGATCTTTTCTAAGTATCCTGAAACCTAGCTACTAGACCACTGCTTCTCTTAATGTGCATACAAATTATCTGAGGCTCTTGTTAGAATGAGGATTCTGATTCTGAAGTCCTGGGTGGAACTGTCCACAGCTTCCAAATCATATCTATGCTGGTGGCCTACCCCTCACCACCCTCTAGCAGAGTGCTGTCTAAAACCTCTCTGGGCCATAGCAGGGCTTCTTAAAAAGACTTTACATGTTGTCCCCTTATTACTATGACTTCTCTAAAAAAAAAAAAAAAAAAAAAAAAANACAGAAAAACCACATCTTGCCAACAGCAAGTTTCATGGATGGAAGAAAAAAAAAATCCATTAAAGAGGACTCCGCTCAGATTTAAATGGGCATGGATGGTCACTTTTGATGAGTTTGCAGGTGAAGTGAATCTTTATTGGATGCACATCTGTGCAACAAATAACATCTTTAGAGATCCCAGAGGAATTGGAAAATAGAAATATGGAAGTTCTTAATAATTTGGCACTTGCAAAAATAGGTCCAAATAACATAAGGAAAATAAAAGCCATTAGCCAGTGTACCTAAAAATTAAAGTCAAGTCCCAGGGATCTTTCTTCATGGCTTCTGTTGGCCTTGACCTATATCATGATCACTGACTCTTGACTGATGGTTTCTTTGATACCAGGCCCTGAAGTACATTCTAGGGGACATGCAAACCATGAAGAAAGCATAGAATATGACCTCAAGAAGCCTGCTGAAAGGCTGGGGAATGGAGGACCCATACACATTTTTCATTTGACATATTTCCATTATTGTCCTACACAGTTTTCACAGGGCAGTGATTGCTTCAGTAGTTCCTAAAAGGCTGGCTACATATAACAGCCAACGCTATATTAAAGCTTTGCTGCACCAGGATTGCCAAATAGTAAAAATTTTAATCACATTTTTACTAAATGATCCCACACTGAAATGGTTTTCAACTTTTCCATTACCCTTTCTATATCCCAAACACTACGTGTCAATCGTGCATGGGTTCTGCCTCATAGCTTCTCTGGAAGTTCATCAGTATTCCTCTTTCCATTTTACAGACGGGAGGACTGGGCAGAGAGAAGTTAAGTGACTGCCCAGAGCAAGAGCTGGAGTTAGAGACTGTGCTTGGGCCCTCTACTCTCATCCCTAACCACTGAGACATCCTGGCTCTGTCACCCTGACTTCCTGCACACACGAGGCCTGCCAACCACTTTAACAGCCAGTGACAGACGAATCGTTATGAGCTGCTATGTAGGGAAAAGAAAATATAAGCCAGATTCCCATCCTGTATAACTCTAGGGGAACTTTAAATTGCCAGATGTCAATCTGGAATCTTTCCTGAGTGCTATGCTCCCATGCACAGATGGGAAAGCATCATTCCCTATAGAGGGTTGGGCTGTAAGGACATACTCAAGGCAGACCTCAAGTCCAGACAGGAACGGCACTTGGCTCTCCAGGGCTTGAAAGTGGCCCTTCACTAAGTATCTTTTAACCTTTCCACACTCCCAATCTCATCTCCAGAGAGGCTCTCTCTGGCTCATTTGCCTGTGAGTCAGAGCATTGTGTTGAAAACATCATAGGCTTTGTTATTGTCAAACCTTGTCCCTACCTCTCACTAACTATGTGATGTTGGACTAACTATTGAACCTTGCTGGACCCCACTGTTCCCATGTTTCAATTTTTAAAGCTTCCGGAAACAATTTTCCCAGTGACACTGCGAGGGTTAAATATGATGACATAACTGATATGTTGCTGATACATACCAGACAGTAAATGTCCTAGTCTCTCATTATTTGTTAATATTCATGGAAAAAATATCTTGGAAATATTTGGTAAAGAGAAATAATGCTAACATATTAATCCTGTTTAATAAGCATTCACTCAGGGTCAAAAATGTATCAACAAGTTATCTCATAAAGAAGCAAGGTAATTGAGATAAATTAACTGGAAAAAATAGAATACTAAAAAGGGGTTAGTTAATTGTCCTCAAATAAATGAACTGTTTTCATTCAATAAATTATGGTTTCCTATTAGTTTTCACCTCTACTGAAAGACACGGAGAAATGTGTTCAGAATCAAGTAATGCATAAGGAAAAAAACCTCCTAATAACAATGGTTAAAATCTAGACTTTTTTTCTAGGAGAGAATTCCCAGAGATTTATAGAAAGACAGCTATATTTCCATTTCAGGCCAATGGAATCAGTGAAAACCTGCAGTTACAATAACATTCCTAAACAGTACATGACAAATGTAGGGAGTTGTTTGATTAATTAGAAAAGTATGAATAAGAGGGAAGGGTTCACAGAGATAACATTGAGAGGAGAGAGCAAAAGCAATTATGTTTTAACTACCCTTAGACTGCATGTCCAAAAAAGGGGTGGGGGTTATTCTATAACCTTAGATGCGTGTTTGGTCTTCAGTCTCGTCATGTAAATGGGATTGTTGAGTTAACTTGTTTCTAGGATAATTTTAAGGAGTTGGTTTCTCTCTGATTTAAAAATGTCTAGAATTACAAAATAAAGGGACATTTTTATACCTTTTTAGAATCAGACATACTTTGTAAGATGAAGTATGTCTGTAATATAAATTTCCATCTATATAAAATGACCAAACTACTCTTCAGTCTGGAGGCGGAATGATGGATTCAAGGTCATGGTGCATAGCACATTGCATCGATGCCTGCCACAATGTTCAGTAAAGCTCTTCTGAATAAAATAATGTACAACCAGATAATCCCAGACATTAGCTCTGCAAATTTGTTCAAGTATTCATTCAGCAAACCTACTACATGGCAGGCAGTATATTTATTATTTGCACGGTATTTGGTTTATGATATGAGTACCCAATTTAATTCCTTACAAGTAATTCACCTCCATTCAATTTAAAATTGTCCCAATACTCTCAAAGTCAAATGAAATCAGGTGATTTGGGGAAAAGTAAAAAGTAGCAAAGAGCTGTTTGCTGACCTTGGTCTGCATATTTGTCTCTTGAGTGGCAGATGCTCTCGGGAAGAAAAGTTGGGATGAACTGGAGGATTTCTAAGATTCTGAGAGTAAAGGAAACTTCTCTCAGCCATTAGGGAGTAGAATGACGGAGCATAGCATTACCTATGTTAACTTGGAAGGGGAAAAATGTGTCTTGTTGCATGTAGACCTTGTTAATAAGTAAATCGTTAATAACTCTGCCTATGCCGAAAAAGGCGAAATGGACAAGGGTGAACGGGAAGGATGTCTGTCTGCAAGTAGGTTTTCACGGGGATTTGACATGCAGACTGATTTTTCAAATGCTTTGACTCAGAGGACTCAGAAAGCAAAGGCAAGGAACAAGTAGGTGTATAGGGCGTCATCTTAGTGGGTGAGTGAGTCATACCATAGGTTCCTTTCCTGCAAATGGTATTGTCACAGCGTCTGCTTAAGTTATTTGATCCAAGCTTTAAAAAGAAACATAGCAAGTTCTCTCTTTCAGAAAGGAGACCCTCAGGAGTTGAACAGAAATTATGGTTTCTTTTCATCAACTCTGCTACAAGCCTTACTGCCACCAGCACTAATTACTGCAGCTCACAAACCCTGGGCTCCTTCTTCAATTTTAAGGCTTCAAGAATACGCAACACTAAACAGTAGAAATCCAACGCTGCTGTGTGGGCTCTTTGCTCTCATTTTAAAATGCATTATGTAACAGGGAGAATCCTTATCTGGAACTACAGGTTTGAACACACCGTAGGTCTTAAATTAGACTTCTCTTTGAAGCTTAGTAACAGAAAGGTAGATGAGAACACAGATAGGGCTGAAAGTCATATTCTGGCCCCAGTGCCACAGCGCCTGTCCTGTGAGGGGGTTCGACAGAGATGAGCCTGAACCAAAAGGCTGTAGACACTAAACAGCTGTGGTCATTCAAGGAGGAAATGTCCACTTTTGAGAACAGTTCCTTGAGATTCATTCCTAGGAAGTAGGTCTGTCTGGGAAGTCGGGTTAACTCTTCCTGGGAGGAAATGATTTCTTCTCAGGAGAAAAATTAACTCTTATAATCGTGGTGGTATTGAAGCTAGAACTTCAGCCAATGTTGAACAAGTGATTCATCTGAAGTTTACTGCTCAGTCTTTTCTTCCTTTAGCACAGCATATCCCTCCGTTATATACTTCTTGTACTTTCCACATTCTATCCTTGTCATTCTTACTGGTCTCTTCTCTTCCTCATTGTTCATGTCCAATACATAAGTGTTGAATAGATACTCTGCTGCTTTTCATTTTTAATTCTAAAAACAACAAAGTACCACAGAGTTTAGAACTCAGAGGGACTAAATCATCCATAACCTCACGCCTCTAGCAAATATTATTTTGGGAAATGAATACGTTTTGGAGGAAACACAAATCTAAAATTAAGTATCATTTTACATCTTTAGGTTGAAAACATAAAAAAATTCTCAGAGCGTTCTTAAAAATATATTTCCTATATTTAAATTTCCTTAAAAGCCATAACACTTCATCAAAATGTCTTAAGTGGGTGAAGATGATCTCATTTAGCAGATGAGGAGAAAGAAAGAGAGCTCCGTATGACTGTTTCGATGACAAAGAGTGGATTAGATTTAAAATGATCCTTCCAGATCAGGCTCAAATGGTGGTGACATACTTTCACTGCATGGGCCGACAATGGGTTTAGAATCCTTTCTTGTATCAAAAGTTGTACTGAAAATTGCCTTGAATATATTTTCCAAATTGTAGGCCCGATGAAAATTCTTTGAGGATTACTATTTTTTTTATCAGACTCCCATTTTCCAAGGTGAATATAAGAACAAAGAATATCCAAGCAACAACTAGACTTCAGACTTGAGATTCATATCCATATCACTTTCTCCATACTGGCAGGTAAGATCACAGGGCTCTGCATTCTGGAGGCATTACGGAACACCCCATGGGTGGCATACGCATTGTAATTGGACTTTTCATTTTCCTTAATTCAGAGTTGATGTAAAAATATGGATCTTATTAAGTCAGTAGAAAGCTAGATATTTTAAAACAAGATACTTTTTTTTTTTTGCTCTTGTACTCTAAAATGAAGACACAATATAATCTCCAAAATGAATTTTTAATGTTTCATTTGCCCATAGCCTTGTGGTTACTATAAATAAAGCAGTTAAACAGAGATGATTTCTAACCTCTTGGAGTTTGGTGAAGATGAAAAGGTTGGTTTAGGATTCAGAATAACCCTTCCTCATCACAGATCAGAGGGCTGAGTCTCATGTTGCCTGTTGGTGTTAGTAGACTTGGTGATCTCAGACCAGCACAGCATGACTAATCCCAACAAGGGTCAGAGGACAGAAACATTTTTTTTCCTCCCTTAAATAATTGATGAATATCATTTCTCCACATTACTCATGCAAATTCATTCAAAGTGAAATAAACAATTATTCAACTAGCCCATTTGGGTTAGTTTAAAAGGAAGAGGGGAGCGGGTCAATAATTGGGCAGAGAAAATTTCCAGAGCTAGAGCTGGTTTGCACCAGATCTCCTTTCGGAAGAGCATTTTGTCTTAATCATCCCAGGACCCATCCTCTGAGGAAACCACTTTGTAGTCAAGTGAAACCAATTCCTCAAACCAAATCAATCCACTTTTTGGGGATTCTGAACTCAAGTTTACCTGCTGGCCTGACTCCTCTGTAGGTTTGCCAGCCCGTCTGTAGGTGACATTCCATTTGTTCTATGTCTGATCCTAATCTCAGGCAACATACCCTGCAGTTAAATCATGCATGGAATGGAGCTGCCGAGTGGGCCTGCTGCTCCAGCACGATGTGTGGCCTTGCAGGGAAGGGACACAGTACCATCAGCTTCAAAGCAAAGTAGCAGAAGCAAGGCAGGGACTTGGCCACAGTTGACCAAATGCATGTATTGGTCATGAATCTTGGCCTCTGGTATAGGATTTCTAGCAAAGAGGGGTTAGAAAAACAGGTTTCTTTGGCAATCTCTGGTCTGTAAGAATTTTCCTAGGGCCCAAACTACTGCCAGGCTCAAAATATTTCCTCTTTGCCTTACCATGGTGACAACTCCAGGCTTTCAGATGACAGCATTATTTCAGGAAGTCCTTGCAGCTCAATGCATATTGTTTGGGATGGTAACAAGTTAATCCTAAACCACCCATTATTATGTAAATGATTATTCAAATACGAGGCATTCTGCTAGTCATTGGGAAGAAAGAAAGAAATGAAACCGATAGCAAGAATTGCAGTGTAGCATAATAAGCATTGCAACTAAGAACTACCCAGGTAAAGTAGAGTAGAAAACTGCTCTAGGAATCAGGAAAATGGAGAAAGTGGTACTTAAGCCAAGGGGAGACAAAGGCAGACAGAGTTTAGGTGGTCATTCCAGGCAAGGAGAAGTCTATTAAAAAAGACAGACATGAAACAGTGTGGAGAAGGTGAGTCCTGAGGAGTGGGACATGAGGTAGTTGCTTCCAGAGGAAACGGTCTGTGATGGTTCCAGAAGGTCGCTTATGGAAGGCCCTGAGGAGAATGGGACGATGAAGGATCCTGCCTGCATGGAAAAGCATGGAAGGGCCAAACTGCCCTGCCAAAGAGCACCATGGAGGCCAGAGAGTGCCTGGATCAGACTTACACTTTAGTGGGATTTTACTGCAGTGTGGAAGGTGGGTGAGAGAGAGGCAAGACTGGACACAGGCCGGGGATGCCAGCTAGATAGACACTGCACCGGCAACAAACAGCAGGTGATCAAGACAAGGTAGGGAGATGATGACAAAATTGGAGAAATATTTTAGAGATGAAATCAATCAGTGAGACTTAGTAACAAATTGGATGTGGTTGATGACATCAAAGGAAGTCTCTAGGCTGAAGCCCAGATTTCTGGCTTGGGAGCAGGATATAAAAGTATTCCATTTAATACTGATTGAGCTTGAGATATCTATTAGTATATGTTGCATATGGGTCTACAGCATAGGATGAAGTCCATTCTTGAAGTAGATAATTGTGAGTCTCCTGCATATAACCTAAATTGGAGGATCTTTAGCTGCTTAAATGTAATGGGCCCAGAGAAGACATTTTAATTGAGGGGAAATGGGGGAGGTCCAGAACAGGAGAGACATTGCCCCACTGTGAAGCGGAGCTAGAGCATTTCAAAGGCTGCTGCTGGGTTGGTTCTCTGGTCTCCATGCATTCGTTCTCACAACTTAGAAACAAGCAGCAGATCACCTCTGAGTGGAGTAAAAGATCTGAGGGAAGCGCTGCAAGAAGGTCCTTCTCCTCCTCTGAAAGTTGCTTTCGAGTTCTACGGCTTGGCCAAACTTAACATAAATAAGTGGTTGTTATTTTCCTAGCACTCCTAGGAAGTACTCCCCCAAAACAGTCTGGGCCTGAACAGTGAAGTTTATGGGCAGGATGGAGGGTAGTGAAGACCTCTCTCCTGTACAAACAGATCATCTCATTCTGACCATCTTCAAGACTAAGTTGGTAGTTAGGCAGTCTCTGGCTCTCAGCCTCAAGGGTTGCCTCTTTAGTGCTCTAACAGCTTTGCTTTGATCTAACCTGGTTTTTGGTCTACAAGTATATCTATTTAAAAACACATATATCTGGGCAATGCCACACTTTCAGAACTTACAATGAATTTCCTGAATATTATAGTGGCAAAGGTCCTGGATTTAAAGTCAGAACATCTCACTTTGATATCCTGCCCTGCCGTTAATTAGGTCTGGAACTTGGATATGTCATTTTCCTTTTCCAGGCCTCTATGCCCAAGCTTCTAATAAATGGGAGGGTCCAATGGGATCATCTCTAGATTTTTTTTCTCTAAACATTTCTGGATGAGATTTAGTTGGTGGCCAGATACAAGTAAATATTTATTCATTTACTGACTCAGTTTTTCAGTTATTTATTCAATGCATATGTATTAAACACGCATTAGGTGCTCCGGGGATGTACAAATAAATAAGGAGCTGAGAGACTAGCAGAACTGAGATATATATTTTTCCTTAGGTGAAAATATATTTTCTCAAAAACTAATTCTTCAGGTCACAGGTCCTTTTTTTATGAGTCGGGCTTGGCATATGGGGTTGGAGTTTCCTGGAGAGGCGAAAAAGCATTTATCGTCCAAAGTGATATCCTGAAAAATTAATCTTGAAACTGCAGATGCTGAGGGTCACAACATAACCACACTTTGGGGGACTTTTAGCAAAGAGTAGTACCAATAGATTGCAGTTAAATAGACATCCTGGTAACAGACTGATCTAAAATAGCAAGACTACCTTTTAAGGTAGTCCGAACATAGAAACTCTCAAAGGTACAAGAGAAGGATAAACATGTGGTTCGGAGACCTTTCAGTGGATATGGAGCTATGTCTAGATATATGTGTCTAATGTGCTGGATCTGTCTAGTAGAGATGATGTCACATGGTAGATAGGGCCATTATATACCTCTTGCAACATCCCCACTCTTTCCCAGACTTTATCTTCCCTACCTGTCCAATCAAACAGACTAGAAGTTAAGTTTCAGTGAGGTATAAAGGCAATTTTACTTATTTTAGAAAAAGTATGATACAGGGCAGAGGATCAAGAGCTAATAAGAGAGACGAAGATTAACTTTTGAAACCAGAATTGTCTGAGTGGGATAATCTGTGCCTTCCTCAAATTCATCTTTAGCTACTAGATGAGTCCATGACTTACATTAAGCCAAGTAGACTATATTCCCTTGGCATTTAGAAGTACCAGAGAGAGGCAACACATGCATGGAAAATGGCTGATGCAGAGTCCCTCCTGGTGAGAGCCCCCCCCCCCCCCT
>NW_027530988.1:4401228-4428773 GCF_008692635.1 Crocuta crocuta | reverse complement strand
CATTTGGACACCTTGGAGCCATTTTAGATCTCACCTCCCCAGAGCCCATTCAGTCCCCTATTGTCAATTCTCTTACTGGTCCGGTATTTCCTCAATAAATTCTGCATCCACTTATGCTAGGCAGTCTAGGTTCCTCTTATTCATATTGTTATTGACTAAATGTTTGTGTCCCCTCAAAATTCATATGTTGAAATTCTAATGTCCAGTGTGACGGTATTAGGAGGTGGGCCTTTGGGAGGTGATTAGGTAATGAGGCTGGAGCCCTCATGAGTGGGATCAGTGCCCTTAATAAAAGAGACAAGAGACTGCAGACAGCTCTCCAGCCTTATTCCATCATGTGAAGATACAATAAGAAGTCAGCACCTTGGAAGTGAGCTCTCACCAGAATCTGATCATGCTGGCATTCTGACCTCAGCCTCCAATTTTTGTCGTTTTCAAGCCACCCAGTCTATGGTACATTGTTATGGCAGCTGAAACTGACTGAGACACATAATGAGCAGATAAAGCCTCCTCCATATATCACTCAGTACAATGAGCCCTTCCTATTCAGGAAAAGGCTGATAAATACTTTGGACGTAGACTTGAGAGACAAAGGAAATGGTTTTGCATCCTCCTCCCTGACTCTGTGTGAGAAAGAACAGTGAAATTTGGACTGCCTCAAGGTCTCTATAATTGAAAGTTTATAATGGGTCATTTCTATTCTAAAAAGATGCGTCTTGAAACAGAAACCTTTCAACAACTGAGCACCTTCCTTGGAGGTTTCAACATTCACTGCTCCTGTGTCCGAGACTACTGCGAACAGATTGATTTCATTTGCCCCAGTCCCTCTCTCTTCCCTAGTATCTAAAGTAGGACTTCCAGAAGTTTTCCTCAGCTTCTGCTTCAGTTCTTGACCAAAGAGATCCCATTGTCTTTTACTGTTTCTTCAGCCTTGTCTACAAGCCATTTGTTACATTACAGCATTTCCTGAAATTTAGCAAATTCTTGAAAAGAAAGATTTAATCTTCTCAGGAGAAGCTGGAGAAGATTTATGGACGCCTATTCTTAACATGTCAAAATGTGGCTTGGCTGCTAAATTTACTGGGACCGCCTACACAGCTGAGGATTTCTGTGACTCTGCTGGAAATAATGGCTTTAGGAGGTAACCAAATAGCATTAGAGAAAAATATTTGAGAGGAAACAGATTTTTAGGTTGCAGAAGGATTTCTTATTTTATAAAAGAACATTACAGTTGTAAGAGCTCATTAAGTTGTTTTCCCTTATGTGTGACCCCAAATTAGAGATTGGGTTTCTTAATTTTCACTTCTAAAATCATCTGTAAGATATTGGGTAACTTGAGGTTCCAAGCCTTCAAATGCTACACAAAGTGCAAGCATTAATTCTTAAGTATTATTATGGAATAAATTGAATTCTGTTAGGTTGCCTTTTGTAATCCTTTTTTTCCCTCTGCTTAATCATTACAGGTAATTTGAAAATAAATACTGCTGTGAGCAAACCAATAGAAATATTTTCCTGTCATTGAACAGGAAAGTAAAAGCCTAATTACTGTGAGGATTGAACATTCTTCTGTGGCAGTAGTTTCTCCACTCTTTCCATACCTTTGTTCTCTTTATTTAACATACTTTCCCCTGTATATACTGGCCTTTTCTTCCCCCTCCATTTCATGGAAGAAAATGGTACTCTGTTATACAAATGTGCTCACTATTTCCTTTGAAACTGTAGTCAGTCAGTCCCTGCAGAAAGAATAGGTAATGAAATTCTATCTCTCAAGTGTGTGTAGACATATCAATCACTTTAAGTGGAAACAATCATTCCTCTGCCATTTGGAGCCAACATCTTTGAACACAGAGGCAGCACTGTTGCTTTCTGTTACTAAAAATAGTGTTTTCCATAGAATGCTTATTTACCTTCCAACCACATGCTGCACAGGTCAAGAAAAGCAGATTTCCTGATAACATTTGATTTGAGCAAAGGGAGTGATAAAAGGTAGGTCCTGTAATCCGGGTTTAGAGCCGCCAGAAGATGCGGGTCCGACGGAGGTCACCCAGCACCCCTGTGTGGCCGCCCTCCTGCCATTCCCCATGTCTGCCCTCCTTGGTCTGCAGGTAGAAAGACTCAGAGCGCTTTCCATGCTGGTGACTCCTGGTCCTCCCGAAACGCAGCGTTGTTTTCCTCCCTCCTCCAGGAGCAAAAAGATTTTGGGTTTGTGTTTTCATCTTTTTCTCATCGTGGGCTTTCGGCTTTTGTCTTGCTTTCAGTATTTTAGGGAGCTGACACCAGAAGATACAGAAAATAAGGCATTCGACCTCTTTTATTGCAACCGCTCCCATCCTCCATGCCTGCTATACCTACCATGAACTTGAAAACCCACTCCTGTTTGAAATGCTGTTGGCTAAAGGCATGTTGCTGATGCACAAGAGAAGGATCGGGTTAGCACGAGGCATTCTCATTGCAGGGAGGCGCCGCCCGCCTGTACCCAGGGCATTGCTGCTGTGAAGCAAAACAGCTCTCACTCCCACTCCCCAGATACAGAGCAGTATCAATGCAGAAATATTAAAGAGAAAATTAATAATTTATTTCAAAAATTCATTTGCAGCGGCACTTCAGTGAATTAATTACTTTTTGTCTTTCTCTTCTTATTCACTCCTCTCTCTTGCTAATGATCGAGTTAGAACGAGCAAGAGGAAGCAAGTGGGGTTGGAAGGAGTGGGGGTCTGGTGCTGCTGGAACAGGAAGCACAAAGAATGTGCTTTAACGTGGGTGCCCTGAGGGACCTGACAAGTAGAAAGGGATGAGTCAAACTTAATCCCATCTCCCTCGCCCCGAAAGCAATGGGAAACCAAGTTACCATGTTACACATTCTACTTAGTATTTCAGAAGAGGGGAAAATTAAAATCCAGCAAGCAAAAGTTCCACATTATTAAAAAGATTAATCTGTTGTTTATCACTACATCTTCTGTGCAATTCTCTTCCCTGTGTGCTCATTAAAATAGTATAGTCACCCAAACAAAGTGATGACATACTATTGCTTAAGTGCTAATGGGGCTCCTGTGCCCATTTCCAGAAGGATTGGGGTAGGTGTGGCAATTTTTGCATAGCACTTGCTTATCACCACTTGCCAGGTGACACTAAGGTAATGTCATGGCAAAGTTCAAATCCAGAGCCATTTTAGTCATTTTCTAAGCTGGAATAGAAAAATCAGCCTGAGAAATTTCGTTGACCAAACCCCAGGCGGAGGCAAAGCAGGTGCTTTCTTCCATGTTTAAAACATTCATGGGACAAGGAGCCGGCTTCCATCGTGCCAGCCCAAGCTACCATTTTAAAGGAAGCAAAAAGACGTGCTTTTAAAAAAATATACCTTATACTGTAGCCATTTAATGGGATAAATAACCTTTGTACTAATGAGAGTTGAAAACAAATATATAGGCAAAACTGAATTTTCTCTAATAATTTTGTTGCTCCAGCACAGGAACTGTAGCCTTTTGAGTACCAAATGATCCCCTAAGGGAAAAACAGTTTCCGTGGGTACGATTGGATGCTCTCGTGTATGGATAAGCAGAAAAGAGGATAAGGTTAAGGTTGAAGATGGAGAGAATTCACTGTTCAGTCTTTTCCAGAAGGTCAGAGACAGAGAAAGAAACGAAGGAAGTACTGGGAAGAAAGAAGGAATGAAAGGCAATGTTAATATCATCAGGGGCAGATATTCTTCTGTCCAGTGCACACACACTATCACCATGAAAGTCTTTTGACTCCTCTCTGAGAAGATGCCTAGCTGTGTCACAGCTCTGTGCCCTACGCTGTTATAAAGAGTGATTTGCCACTGCTCTCCCATGACCTATATAAGAGCTTATCAGCTAATTCCAAATTTGCTTCCTGAAGGTTGGAATGGGACAGTACTATCTAGAAACTATGTATTTTAAGTAGTGTCACCTCTGAGTAAAGAAATGATGGCTTTGTGACTTTGTGTCTTTCAATACTGTAGGTTGTGGGAATATAGCTGAACATACCACGTGGCTCTGGGCTCGAATCTCTAAAGTTTGTCTCAGAAGAAACCAAAATAGTTGATCTCAAAGGTCTTGATAGAAAAGATTTCTTCTCTCAACACTAGAAACTTTTCAGATCAGAGGAGCATATAATTACACCAATGTCTGTTTATGTAGCAGTTATAACATAAAGACCTATCGGAAGGAGACCTATTCAAAATCATCAAGCCATGAATGACCTCCATGTACTAAATATCCTGGTAAACTTCCACTGCCTATGAATGCACACCTACTTATCCAGTTTCCCTAGGAATTCTTTATTTGAAAAGTAATCAAAATGCCACCCATCATATGAGACAAAAAGAAATTGAAAATCTACACCGAAGACATGCTTCCCTCATTTCAGACAACCTAAAGTATCATTTGATAATCTGATAAAAATGGCTTGTTTAATTATTTCATGGTATGTATCCTAAAGGACACTCTAGTGTTAAATGGAGTAATCAATCAAAAAATTGCCCCAGCATCTCCTGGCAAGTGATTGCACTGCCAGTTGGATATTTGGTAGACGTCTTCCCTTCCTAATTCCTTCAACAAGAACATTTAGAACACTATAATGATTGGCTTTAAGGAATCTGTGCTTATGAAAAACTAACCTGATTCTGCTTTACGCATGCAGAGTTCGTCTCCTGCCAGACTTTGCCTGCCCTGGCAGCTCCTGGAGGCTTTTGATTACCTAGTACTGCCCCCGTGTGGGCCAGGAGCGTCACTATTATATTCAGCTACCTGCTTTCCATTTTTGACATCAGCCAACAGAGGTAAAAGCCATGATTTTTAATAGTTTTAATCCCATACATTGATCTCAATTTCACGTGAAATAGAACTGTGTTCTGGCCTCTGAGTTAGTCAGAAAAAACTACTAGGCCAGTATGCCTGGAAATAAAGAATAGAGGAGACAGGATAGGAAAATCTAGGCCAATGTTCTCCCTCACCTGGGATTCTTGTTTTTCTCTGCCCAGAAGGTCAAATCTCAGCTGAATCAGTATGCAGATCACATACACAGCAACTACCGTTCCAGAGTAGGGAATGTGCTAATTGGCTCACCCGCCCAAAGAACCAGGGTACCAGGCGTCTGACACATAGCCGCTGAGGGAAGCAGGGCTTAATGCAGGACAAAATGTTCTTGCCTCTCTGCACTGTCACCTACCCTTGCTTCTAGCAAACGGTATGGCCATACACAGTGGTGACTGGAGCACTTTCATAATTATTTCTCTCTTGTAGACTAATGTGTACACTTGGGATTTTAGAACGCTAATTCCGAAGAAATTAAAATTAAAGCCAGTACCCCATCAGCCTTCTTTTTTCATACCCTTTGCCTGTAGTGTTTCAAATAGTGCTCTCAGTAGTGTCATGCATTGAAAAGGTAGGTCAGAAACTTGACATTAGTGTCCTTAAGGCTCTTTAAGTCTGCCCTTAGCCTTCAGAATGTGGTTAGAGCTAGAGTCCCCTACCGGACGATATGGTATAAAAAACAACCCTGTCGGTTACTTGCATGTGAATCCCTCCACTATTTGCTCATGATCCCAACTTATAAACCATTTAACTATTTTCTGGGAGAGATGGAATGTTGTAGGGAAGGAGCATGGAGTTTCATGAGACACAATACCTCTCTGGTTCCGGGAAGTCATGATAGCCTTAGAGCTCTCTCTGAACTGGAGGTTATCTTCCTGACTCATGTGATGCCCATGGAGCTGATGCACCAGGAATTGGAATAAAACTGCAGCCATCAGTTCTTGATTAACTCTGATAACTTACCCTGGCTAATGAGGAGGAGGCTTTTCATGCTACCACTGCCTAGCACTGCTCATTAGATGTCCACTTATTCAATATTCAGACAATTGTGGTAGTCATAATAGTGGTAATGATGGCCACGTGATAACATGTTGAAGAAGAAGGCATCGTTGAACTGAAAGGGTTTTGTTTTTCGAAGCAAGCCAGAGAGCTCACAGTACTGCCATGAGCCATGTGCAGAACATGTAAAGACTATTTGGTATTCCTTCGCTGCATAATGTCGATAATAAACTAAGAGCGATCACGTGAAAGTTTTTTTTGAGATTACCTTGATACCCAAAAGAACAACCAATTCGCAGACCACAAAGATACTTTCTCCTCATTTGAGTTTGTATTTTGACCTGAAACTAGCAAAGAAAAGCTCTGTGTCAGCATTGTAATTTACGTTCTGCTTCAGTTCCTTATTTATGATAGTTAGATTTTAGGTCAAATACCCTTGTGGAGACAACCACCTTGTATTAAAGAGAACCGTCAGCCTCAACCGAATAAGACCTTTTTTTTTTTTAAACAGGTCTGCAGCTAAACATTTTTTTCTTGCCAGTATTTTTCAAGTTTTATGTTTGTCTTTTAAGAGTCTCCAAGTTTGGAGCAGGGCAAGATGTGAAGATGTCAGAAAATTCAAGGAAACTTCTACTTTGTAAGACTCAAAAGGATTTGATAAGAATATGAATTGTCAGTTTTGTTCATCACTCGGTTCTAAAATCTATACTCAAAACCTTTCATGTCTGTCTTATCCCTCACTAGCATCAAACATAATAAAATCAAAATCATCTTCTGATAAAAATTGGGTTTCAAAATTTTACCATAGGTTGCTTTTCTGTTTGATTCGTTTTGATCCATACCAGATACACCAGAAACAAACAAGTTTCTCCCAAATCCCATTTTGTCTCAGCAGTACTCCTAACAGGGGAGGAAAAAGAAAAAGACAAATATGGAAATGATGCTAAGATATTTCTTCTATTATCTCTTTTAACAAGTTTATAAAAGCTATACCCATGTTGGGCTTATGAGTTTCCCAAATTGGATGTAAGATAGATAATACATTAAGACTCCGCTTTTGGCTTTGTGGTGATTCTTCTCTTCCATTAGGAAATTTTGCATCCCTGACAATTCAGTAGCACTATTTTCTCTTTTCTCTTAAGTCTAATGTAAGCCTAATGGGCTCATTTAAGCTGGTAATGAACAGCTTAGGAGTTTTACTCTCGGGTTTCCAATCCTGGTAGGTGACAATAGCTTGTTTGCATTTGCCTTATGTATTTGATGCTACACGCTAGTGAAATGCAATCCTTTGCTATCTATATAATTATGATGATGCTTTTGCAACATGATGTGCTCACTGACACTAGTTTACCTTTTGCAGCCCCAGGCTTGCAACCTAGTGGCATTTGGATGTACCTGCTCCAAAGAAAGCCCTGGTCTTATGACAGCTTTGTGATGTGGAATGAGCTGAAAGCAGGCTTTACTGACCCGATTATAACAATATCCCTGAGTCTGGAAACTCTTTTAGCTACTGATGATTGCTTTTTCTCATGTCTGGAAAAGGCTATAACATGGCACGAGGGAGAGAGAGAGAAAGAGAGAGAGATCTTTGACCAAGTCTCCAAACCATAGGAACTTGTCAGAGATCTCTTATTTATTTTTCTTTTTTCCTGAGCAGTAGAGCTAAGGATAGCAGACTACCAGAAACATATTTATGATAATTAACAGTTAATTGAGTCCTGGCTAATGTTGTTAATGGAATATCAACAATGGCACTTCCAAAATTTCTGCTTTGGAGGGGATGGTAGCTGGCAATCTGATTAGGAGAGAAGGCAGAGGACTTGCAATCCTGCTGTTTTTACTTGGAGTGTAAGATTGCATGTCTATGGAAGAAAACAATGGATGGCCTGGAGGATATTACGGATAGTTGTAAAAGTCTCCCACTCTTGCCCCTTGACACTTCTAAAATCTGCTACTTGTTTGGCGGCCATTTTGGAAGCTTATTGTTTTAATATCTTGTGGCATGTAATATTTAGAGTAACATAAGAGAGATAGGTTTAAGAAGGAATATTCTTTTGAAAGGGAAACCTATGTGGAGTGCCTGGGTGGCTTAGTCAGCTGAGCTTTCAACACCTGATCTCACTATTCATGAGACAGCCCTGTGTCAGGCTCCACAATGAGCATGGAGCCTGCCTAAGATACTCTCTCTCTCCCTCTGCCCCTCTCCACTACTCTATCTCTCTAAATAAATGAATAGACTTTTTTTTTAAAAAAAGGGAAACCTAGGGGCGCTTGGGTGGCTTAGTCGGTTGGGCGTCCGACTTTCGCTTGGGTCATGATCTCGCGGTTCGTGGGTTCGGCCCCGCGTTGGGCTCTGTGCTGACTGCCAGCTCAGAGCCTGGAGCCTGCTTCGGATTCTGTATCTCCCTCTCTCTCTGACCCTCCCCTGCTCACGCTGTCTCTCTCTCTCTCCTAGAAATAAATAAAACATTTAAAAAAAAATTTAAAAAAGGGAAACCTACTAAAACAAGAATGGGCCAAATAAACTACCTGATGAAAACAAGGCAAGCAAAATATTTATTCTGTAACAGTGGCCTTTGCTACATTTTCCTCTGTGAGATCTAAATTAGTTCTACGAAGTCTAATTCCCAAAGAAGTTTTCATTATCTGGGTCCATCTGTCAAGATGAATTGCCATTTTATGTTTTCCCCCGAAAGTGGTAAGCATATTGGGCAAATTTTCTAAAGATATACCAGCTACTGTTGTTACAGGAGCAGAAATATTGCATAAGATTTCTCTGAAAGGAAGAACAAACTGAAAACTGAGTACATGAATTTCCCATCACTGATGAGGTGCCACCAGGACCAAAATTCTTCCTTACAAAGCCACCCACCAGATAGAAGAAGGAAACAAAAAAGAATAACAATTCCAATGTTCAGAAAAAGAAGTCAAGAGCTGACTCTAGTGCTTTCCTTATGTTCTTCTCCAGAGCTCTATGGAGAATTTCTGTGTTGGTAATTGTTCCTAATCAACTGGATGAAAGAGAAAGCAAAAATAAGAACAACTCTTTGCTATATATTTAGTACATGCTTCCTTCTCCTCTAAGCTAGAGGACACCTAGGATAATCTTAGAAAAGATCTTTCTAGAAATTTCCTCCCACCTATTAACCTGTTCTCCTACTTACTCTCTTTTTTAGAGTACTTTTAGTACCTTCCCTGAAAATGTATGCAGCATAATAATCTGATAAAGGGTATAATCCATATGATAATCTTTATATTCACTAGGATTCAACCTTCACCAAGTTGTAGCTATGCTAGAAAATGGATTTTGAAAGAGTAGAACAGTTCATCTGAGTCACTCTATGGAAACGGAGGGCTACCATCATGAACGTGTGATAAGCCTTTGGAAACTGGTGCCTTGGGCAAGGTAAGAATTGAGTTCCATGATGTACACAGTGATTCTCTATCTTGTATCTCTCAACTCACCGAGTTATAAAGTTGTCTTCTTATTTAACCTGTCATAATAAGGTGGCCCAATATTCATTATAAATAAAAGCATGCTTCAAACTGTGCTTAGAATGGATACTTCCAAAGATCTGATGGAATACAGTGCTCTCAGTTTTTAATTTATTATGTTCCCCCCTTGCCCAAGGATAAAGCAATGCCTTAGACCTAGCTCTTATGATAACCCTACAGTACTACCAAACTAAATGTCATTCAACTCTTAATCTTTCAATTTTTTTTAGTCATTTGTCCACAACCTAGGTTTACTCATTTCTGCTTCTTTTCATATTGCCTGGATAAGTGAAGACCATTACTTTAGCAGCAAATCAATGTTAATTTCCCCACGAAGAAATTCTGAGAGAATTTGAACTTGAGGAGAATACATGCACATAGACAAAAGCCACATCTTGGGCCTGTGGCCGTTGCACTTATGACATAAATTCTGAAAACGTCTCCTTATATAGCTGTGACCACTAAATTATAACCACCCTGAAGGCATCAACTACATTCTGTGCATCTCTGTAATGCCCACATTGTAGAATGTCTACTAGTAATAGATGCTCAATTAATATCTCCTTAAAAAATTAGCTCAATGGAATAATGGACTACTTATTTTATCTTACCATAATACCGTGTCTTGCAGAAGAATGCAGAGTTTAGAAATTAGTCACATATACTGAGTGTTTAATAAGCTAGCCAGCTAGCTCTTTAACACTGCATTGGAAAAATTTAAGTTATTTCTTTCCTTTTTGTCCTGGACCTTTTTTACAGAGCTGTCTATTCATATCATGTTCTAAAGGAAACTAGACTGCTCAAGTGTCTGCAGAAGTTCTAAAGTTGTTTCTAAAAGAAATCATTCTATACCCCAAGATGTGGACAATGGAACTAGAACTGGGCATTTGACCAAGGAAATTTTTCCATATACTAATATACCACCCTGTGATCTGGAAACACGTGGCTTCCTTGAGTTCATGAGATTAGCTGATCATATTCTCAGTGTTTAGAATTTAAATGGGAATAAGTAAAAAAAAGATCTTTTTTCCATCAAGAAGAGGGAATGACAGAGGGGGACAAACAATGATAATGACGGTGATGAAGACAGAGGAATGGGGTAGCCGAACTTCATTAATGCTATATCACTAGGAGAAGACCTTCCCAAACTCCTGCTGCAGAGATCCTTAAAGGATCTGGAGTTCAGAAGCACCTCCCTGAGGACTAATCCTATTATTGATCATGCCCTGAGATATCTATGAAAGCCCAGTACTGAAACTATTAAGATATATTCTTAAATTGACCTTCTCTCTATCTCACTTGCATGGTACTATATTCCTCACAATTAAATATTCCTCACATTAAATAATGAGAAGCAACCAATTTTCACAATTGCCTAGTAAGTCAGAGTTTTAACCAGATCTCTTCCCTCAAAGAATGATTAGGAAGGTGGGGAAACAAGGAAAGAGAATGTTAAAGAATTAGATAGAAGGTTTTGCTCTTCTTCTAGGATATGCCCAGCTGGTCCCTTCAGGCTTTCATCTGCTTACAGGTTGCATGTTACAATGAGCACCAACTTTTCTCTGTGCCTGAGATGAGTTTTAAAAAGCCAGGAACCATGATAAACTCCAGAAAAACTGTGAAAGTAGTTGGTGCTTTTCAGTCTTCACTATCCATAAGAATAATCTAGAGATGGGGCACCTGGCTGGCTCAGTTGGTGAGTGTCTGACTCTTGATTTTGATTCAGATCATGATCTCACAGTTTGTGAGACTGAGCCCTCCATTAAGCCCTGTGTCTCCGGGTCTGCACTGGGGATGGAACCTGCTTAATTTTCTCTCTCTGTCTCTCTCTCTGTCTCTCTCTCTCCACCTCTCCCCCACTCATGTGCTCTCTCTCATTCTCTCAAAAAAAAAAAAAGAATCTGGGGATAATGTTAATAATGCAAATTCTGACTTCAGAGGCATAAGGTAGGGCCTGAGATTCTACATTTCTTATAACCTTCCATGTGGTAGCAATGTTTCTGATCTGTCAATCACATTTTGAGTAGCAAGGATGTGAAAAGAAGATACCTTCATGCAACTACAATGCCATTCCCATTTATTTTTTGCAGGATGGCAAAATGAAGGTGCCCATTAAAACAGACAAGTTCACCATTTTTGAGCTGTATGGCTTTGAGCAACTCATTTAACCCGTCAAAGCTTTCATTTCCACATTTGTAAAACGGTGATGGTAATATTTATCTTGCAGTATTATTCTGAAAATTACATGATGTAAAATATGCAAATTTCACAATAGCTCCTTAGCAAATGATATTTATTTTTCATTAATTCACTGTGTTAATCAGAAAGCATTTCGAACATTGCGCAATTTCCAATAAGGGCTAGAAAGGAAAGAATACATATATGATCTCTGACCTAAAGAGTTTACAAACCAATAAGATAAAAAAAAAAAACCCAAAATGTCTATAAGTTGCTATAACATAATGTCATATAAAATAATGAATGCCATAAGAGTGGGAAAAAATGCTCTGGAGTTTAAAGAAGGAGAGATTGACTAAGAGATGGGAGAAGGAGGAAAGGTGGAGAAATCAGGGAAGATTTCAAAAAGAAGGTTGCGTTTGAGCTAAACCTTGAAAAGTAAGTAAGAGTTCACTAGGCAGAGAAGATGGGGAGTGTGATTGAAAGCAGAAGAAATCTCTATAGAAACCATGTTATTGTGAAGAACAGTGGCCTTTTAATGGGGCACCTCCAGAATTCCACTGTGGCCAAACGTGGATTGAATTGGGAGAATAGGAGGAAGCTGAAGATGGTTGTACCACGAAGATAAAGACCTTGTGTGCCTTGCTGAGTTCTTGGAACAAACTACATCTCCCGTTACGTCTCTCACCACACCTTATCATAATTATGTTGGAGCTTAAGAACAACGCTGCATCTTGACGTCAAGTGTCTGGCCCATAGCAAGTGCTCAGTGAGTTCCTGTTGACAGAATAAATATGTAAGTGTTGGAAGAGGAAGTTTCCTGCAGCCAGGGGGGAAAAAAGGCCTTAAATAATATTTCATAGATTGCATAGTCACTTGCTCTGTTTGTCCTGCAGTGACCCAAGCCCAGATAGATGCTTCAATATAAATATGCTCCTTAGAGACACACTGAGCGTTTTTTATTTGGAATGATTGTTAATGCTATGTAACAAAAACAACCATCCCATTATACAACCCATTGCATGCATTCCATTTGGCCTCCCTGTGATGATTCAATCTCTTAGTGATGCTTAAGATGGTAAAGGTTGAGAGAAACTATTATGCTCTAAGCAGATTGGGATCATGAGATGAAAACTATGGTGTATCAGCATTGCATCCACCATCACTTGTAACACAAAGTTCAGTAACATAGCTCGCAGCTATTCGTTGATTAGAACAGCTTTCTAGCCTAGGACTTCTGCTTTCTGAAACACACAGAAGAATGGGGTTGCTTGCTTTTTCACAGAAGCAGAAGGATGCAATCTCCAGTGAACAATATGATTCCAATACAGAAAGCTTGCTTAAATTTCACTTCATTTTTATTCCATCTATTGATTTCTTCAGGATTGTGCACATGTATTGGAATACCTTTATTGAATCCCCCAGGCATTCCGAGTAAACACAAATAGAATAATTAGGAACAACTGTAAAGGAATAATCATTAAGTTGAAGTTACCTTCATATTATATTAGGGCTAGAAACCTTGGGTGTATCAGATGGAATTATGTCAGGGCTGGCTCTTGGCAGAATGCTGAAGCTGGCGAAAGCTCATCTACAGAGGGAGGAGACCACAGAGGTCAAGGACATGGGCTGGAGGCAGGCCACCTGGATTGGAAATGTTAACTTGAAAACTTCCTGGCTTTGTGATTTAGGATACATTGTTCAGTCTTTGATGCTTCAAGCGCAGCATCTATAAAGCGGGGATTATAATATTATTTAATCCGTAAAAGCAATGGAAAGTTAATCCATGAATTATTGCTTAGAATAATGCTGACACACAATTAAGAGCTGATTAACTGTTAGCTGTTCTAATCTTCAGGGTCTCCGCCCTGCTAATTCAATAACTATCCCCTACCTCATTTCACATTCCAAGTGGCCCCTAGATTCTTTCTCCACCATTTGCATATTCATTTCTACGAAGATTTTGGGTCATTTATACATTTATGTAATTATGTCCCCACAGAATGTTGCCCCTGACAGAAACCTTTTATTTGCCTTTATCTTTCACTGTGGATAGAAAAACGCATTTTTTTTATTATTAGGGAATCCACGACATTAATAATCAAATGGGAAACTTATTATGCAGCCTATACCAAAACCCCTGAAGTTATAGCAATATGTAGCCATTTGTGCAACAAGTATTTGTTAAAGAGTTCTGTGCCAGATTCTCCTGGACGGTGTGGTGCAAAGATAAACAAAGCAGTGTAGATACTCATTATTCACTGGGGAACACGGGAATACCAGGAGGGGACTGTAATCCAGTGTGCTGTAGGACAGAGACACTAGCAGGAAAGTCTTCTCTCCCTATATCATTGTAGACTTCCCTAGGCTTGTTTAATGACAAGCATCAGTTTTCATTTGTTATTTGTCATCTAACTGGTTAGAAGTCTAAGCCTTCTGTCTCTTGCCTCTATAAATCCTGAAAACATATCCCTCCACACATTGGCAATGCTCAGAGGACTGGAAAAAATAGAATGATTCTCCAACTTAGAAGTTGCAGACCTGGGTCACATACAGAAAACTTTCTTTGAAACATTACTGATTGATGCTATGAAAACAACATGAGTGCATTCCCTCCTTCATTCATTCAATTACCTCTCTTCACAGTGCCTTCCTGTACAGTGCTTACTGAGTGCTCACAGGCTGTGTCAATCATGTTAGATAAAGTAGCGTTTATAAAAGAAATTGTGTGGGGTGCCCTGGCTGGCTCAGTCAGTTAAGCGGCTGACTTCAGTTCAGGTTATGATCTCACAGTTTGTGAGCTCAAGCCTCGTGTCAGGCTCTATGCTGATAGCTCAGAGCCTGGAACCTGCTTCGGATTCTGTGTCTCCCTCTCTCTCTGACACTCCCCTGTTCACAATCTGTATGTGTCTGTCTTTCAAAAATAAGTAAACATAAAAAAATATAAGTAACTTCCCTATCCATGTAGAAGTTAAAGATAGTTGAAATATAACATGTATCTTGTTATAGAAATAGTTAAATAACAATGGAATGAAATATATGATTAAATCCCAATGAATTATTCAATGATTCTTGGTGTTCTGGAAAAAACATCAGCTAAGATAGCAAACACTGTAAGTTTCATTTCAAGTGCCACTTCCTATCAACTGGAAGTAAATGCCTGGCAAAGTGTCTAGCCAGCAATTATGTGACTTTGCCAGGCTCAGAAGGAAATAGTTTGGAAGCTAATGTTGGTCAAGTCACAGGAATGATAAGTATGGACCCTTTGCCACATCTTTGCCATGGTGTGCTGGCTGTGTGGCGTGACAGTTAAGAGAAATATTTGTAGTCGAATAGAACTCGATTCTGTTGTTTGCTAGCTCTGTGGCCTTGGGCAATTTATTTAAACTTCTCTGAGCCTCAGTTTTCTCAACTGGAAAGTAAAGAAACTATCATCTCAAAAACTGTCAGCTATTATCATTCAACCAGTCTGCACGTTCTGTGAAAGACACAAGCAAGTCTACCTCATTTCATCTTTATGTCCCTGGCACATGACCCCACAAATATCCACCTGCCCCACACTCTCTGCACTCACATTGAGAAAGGTCTTTGAAGATACTGGAATTTGAGAAGAGCTTTAATGTATGAGTAGAATATTCATATGTCAAGGAACATGAGAAGAATTACTACCTGAGCAAAAAAGACCTGGCAAAATATGGAAACCAGAATGAGTATGACAGTCAGGGACTACAGAGGAGACAGACGAGCCAGAAGGAGAAAGAAATAGCATCCAAACAACTTTGATTTTGGAAGATGCTAAGATCATCTCATCTATATTTCACTTTGTGAAGCAAGAAAAAAACTGAAGCCCAGAGGAGTTTAAATAACTTACAGTGGTAGACATTGGCATTGCTGAGATTACAACCCAGATTGCCTGACACATTCTGCGGTGTTCACTTGGGAAGGGACTGAAAGAAACTGCTGGGAAGCCAGTCGGAAATCATACAGTAGAGTTCTCCATATGCAAAATTCACTCTTCAGATACTGATGATCTCTCTTATCTGTGACCAGCAGTAAACTAAGATCAGAATGAAATTCCATAGAGGGCCTCTTGGGGCACTATGATCAGAGATGGTGAGGCCACAGGGCAAGGAAGCATCCTTGGTCAGCAAACATGAGTTTTGAGACACCATGGGCTAAAAAGTCCCAAACCAATGTAGAGAAAAAGAACCCAGTTGTGTTGATAAGGGAGGTGCAACGAGTTGATTGTTTGATTTAAGTGGATACTGCGTGGTGGCAAAGAGAAGAGAAGAATTTCCTCCACCCTGAAAACACCACACTGTACTTGTGTTGCACCCAATGCTGACAGAAGGTTAAAAACTACACATAATATTATGATCGCTACTTTGGTGTTTTGTTTTTGTGCTTTTGATATTGCTGTTACACCCAGCGTCTATACCTTTGTATGGATATTTGTACCAGGTATATTTTTAGTCTCATTTAAAAAAATGTTTTAATGTGTATTTCTTTTTCAGAGAGAGACAGAGACAGAGTGTGAGCAGGGGAGGGGCAGAGAGGGAGACACAGAATCCAAAGCAGTCTCCAGGCTCTAAGCTGTCAGTACAGAACCTGAAGCAGGGCTCGAACTCATGAACNATCATACAGTAGAGTTCTCCATATGCAAAATTCACTCTTCAGATACTGATGATCTCTCTTATCTGTGACCAGCAGTAAACTAAGATCAGAATGAAATTCCATAGAGGGCCTCTTGGGGCACTATGATCAGAGATGGTGAGGCCACAGGGCAAGGAAGCATCCTTGGTCAGCAAACATGAGTTTTGAGACACCATGGGCTAAAAAGTCCCAAACCAATGTAGAGAAAAAGAACCCAGTTGTGTTGATAAGGGAGGTGCAACGAGTTGATTGTTTGATTTAAGTGGATACTGCGTGGTGGCAAAGAGAAGAGAAGAATTTCCTCCACCCTGAAAACACCACACTGTACTTGTGTTGCACCCAATGCTGACAGAAGGTTAAAAACTACACATAATATTATGATCGCTACTTTGGTGTTTTGTTTTTGTGCTTTTGATATTGCTGTTACACCCAGCGTCTATACCTTTGTATGGATATTTGTACCAGGTATATTTTTAGTCTCATTTAAAAAAATGTTTTAATGTGTATTTCTTTTTCAGAGAGAGACAGAGACAGAGTGTGAGCAGGGGAGGGGCAGAGAGGGAGACACAGAATCCAAAGCAGTCTCCAGGCTCTAAGCTGTCAGTACAGAACCTGAAGCAGGGCTCGAACTCATGAACCATGAGATCATGACCTGAGCTGAAGTCAGACGCTTAACTGACCGAACCACCCAGACATCCCTAGTCTCATTTAAAAATGGAGCTACACTTAGCAGTTGTTAAAAAATGAGTAACACTCAGTTCCTTGGCTCCCATTGCCTCATTTGTTACGCCTGATGCTGTCCTACCCTTGAAACATGGAACCATGTTTCCATGTCCTCCCTAGGTAGGTAAATGTTGCTCATTTTTATGTGTCTAATAAGCAAAAGCCAGATTTGGAGGTAGAACCTTCAAAGTGCAATTGCTTCATCCTGAGAAAATGTTGGTGTCTGTTTACATCCATATATTAATGGAATAATCTCCTGGATCAGTCAGAGTGCTTGAGACACAATCAATGATACATATGCCCCCATTGTTCTTAATTAGCTTCTGATTAAAATGTCTTCTCATGCTCTTCAAGCTTAATTGTTGTCATTGAGATCCATGAAAGTACTCTTGCAAAGATTTCTGCATTGAGAATTAGAGGCAGGGGATCTACAATGAAGTACCTTGACCCCGGGAATTTCTTCTCTCACTCCTAATTATAATCAGTCTCTGACTGCCATCATGCAAAAATTGTAATACCCAGGTAATGGACACCATGAAAACCCACTGTGACTATAATATTTGGGTTCTTCAGGCAGAGCTGCCCTGCAGGGCCAGTCTTTGTGTTCAGCCAGTGCTCAGCAGTACCATCCAGAAGTTTCGTCCTCAGTGGATGATATTTATTCCTCTTTTCCACCGGGATGTAGGCAAGGCAGAGCAGAAGTTAAACCTAAATTCCAACATGATATTCCTTGCAGCAGACTTCAGGGTTTCCTCAACACCAATTCTTCCCATTAGCCCACTGTGCAGCAGCACTGGTTTTCAACCCTAGGTACACATCACAGTTTGCCAGGGAAATCTTTTCTAAATCATTGATCCCTAGGTCAGTTGTAGCTGAATCTTAGCACAGAAGTTAAGTGCCAGGGCTCTGGGGCCAGCAGCCCGAGTTCGTGTCCTGGCCCTCTACTGCAAACCTGGGCCAGGTGTTTAAACTTTCAACACCTCATTTTTCTCATGGACAAAAATGAGGTTAATGATAGTTACCATCTCGAGGAAGCATGGTGAAAATTATATGAGTAAATATTTGTGAAGTGCTTAGAACAGGGCTGGGCACATAGGAACTTAGTTTAAGTATTTGTTATGATGGTGATAAAGTTGATCTTGATTACAAGCATCATGATGGATGAAATGGAGCTAAGTTTGGTCAAATCATGTCAGAAACCTACTAGAACTGAGTTCTAGTCCAACTCTAAAGAACATATGATTTCAGAAGGCTTTCCAGCACTAATGTTATAACATCTGAGAGTCCGTGATATTTACATCTGGTAACCCACCAGCTAAGACTCTTCACTGCTTAATTCTGTTTATCTAATAAATGAGGGGAATGGACCAAAAGAACTTAAAAGGGTGATCAAGCGTGATGAGTCCATGTTTCTGTTATCTCCTGGAGGCTAAGGGGTAAGTTTACTCTTAGGATAAGAAAATTAGTAAACTGATATTCGTAGTGCCCTGCACACAAGCTTCGCTTCCCTGGCAAAGGAGTTCATTTTCCTGCCCCCTCCCTGTAGATGAATAGGAGGGAGATGCTCAATGCTGCTAATTTTCAGAATGGAAACCAAGGCAACAAGCGAAAACAATACAAGAGATGTGCTGATTCTAGATGGCTGATGAATACAGAAATTACCTGTCTTTGTTACATGTTTGGAGCAGAGCCATTCTACAATTGATCTGTGCATCTCAAGAGCCTTTAGATAGAACACCGAAATCTTTTCTTAAATAGAAGAGACTTAAAAGTGACATTTTAAAAGGTAGCGACTGTATCCTGCATCTGGTTTCTTCCTCTGCAGCTCGTCCGAGGCTGGTTTGAGGAAACCTAAGTGTGCACACAAGTGTTTTGGGCCATGGCTATGCAATATCCAAACATCGACATAAGAAGCAAATTCTAAAGCAGAGAATACAAACTGACAGCTTAAAGGTTTCATGTGGCTGATGGGTAGGTTTTCTTCAGCCTATGGTTTACTATTGAATTAGAAGCCAATCTTTATTTTTAAAAATTTTTGTAAAGAATTTATTTTTAAGTAATCTCTACACCCAGTGTGGGGCTCAGACTCACAACCCTGAGATCAAGAGTTGCATGCTCTACTGACTGAGTCAGCCAGGTGCCCCTAGAAGCCAGTTTTTAAAAGCAGTAGTTTCCATATGAAAGTCCAGTTTTCTGATCTCTCTGGGAAAAATGGGAAGATCTGGCAACACGGGGCTGGCACTCCCCCGACAACAATAGGCTCATACTGACATGCAGCTGCCCTGAGGTTTTCCCAGTTTGCTGTCTTCCTCACCCTCCCTCCCATCAGCTGGACATGGGGGCTGGTGGTGTTCCGCATCCTGCCCTTATCTTCTCACACTGGGCCTGCTTCACTCACATCTACCGGCCATTGACCCTTGTGAATATTTGAGTTTGCAACCCCAGCTGGGCTTTAAACTTTGTCCATCTCCATGCTGATGTGCCCGAATTTTACTTTTTAAAAACTGAATGAAGATTTTATACCGAGCAGGGGCGAGGAGCGCTGGCTGTCTGGTGCCAGACAACTGGTTTAATGTTTTGGTTTCCAGAAATTTCAGATGATGTGCTATAGACCCAGAAATGTAGTTGGTTGTATTATGAACTTCTGAGATGACTTAGACCTCTGCGTGTCACAAAGAAGTGACAGTTCTTCAGATTACCTACTGAGACGAATTGAGGAAGAGTTTTCTGGCATGGGCCTCAAATTGCTTTATAGATTAGCCTCAAGCCTTCTCTGCATTTTCCTCATTTCCTTTATGGAACTTAAGTCAGAAACAGCTTTTCCAGCACCATCTATTAGAAGCACATGAAATGTCAAGCCAGATTTATGGATTAAGAAATTGACATTAGATCATAATTCAGTTTAGAAGAGAAGAAACGAGAATGCCAAAGAACACTCGCAGCCAATTCCATTGTGGTCACAACAACAATAAAGGGAGAGTTAGATTCTAAGTCAAAGCCCCTCCTCCCTTCACCTCTGCCCCTGCTCTCTTTTTAGTACACATACCAGTTACACAAGTACTGCATATACAATTAAAAAAGAGATTTAAAGTCTGCTTACCATTTCCATTTCTTTTTTCCAAGTAGCTGACCCTGGGCTGCTTCTCTCTGACTACTATTTTCTTTCTTCTTTCTTTTCTCCTAGTTCCTCACTTCCCTGGAATCTCTCTGCTTTTGTATATGACTGTCTCTTTCATCAAATGGTGACTGCCCTGGTGGAAACCCATCTTATTCATCATTGTTCCCCTAACTCCTAAGCAAGCTAATTGGTACTGCGGAAACCCAAAACCTATTTGTAGTTACCTAAATAATTGGGGACTTCTGGTACCTTAATCCCCTTCTCTAATTCCAAGAGGTCAGCCCCCTTAACGTTTCATTTACTTCATCACCAAACCTGAAACCCACAGTCAGCCATTTTAGTGCGTTCTTGCATTTCATTTTCTTCCATCTCTCTTTGCCAACTTCTCAGACTGTCAGTGGTTACCAGGAAAAGTTTTGAAGACATACTTACTAGTTCTAAAGTGAATACATGCCATAAAATAGCAACTGATCCTTCACAGATTATTGTCATGAACCTATTCAGTCAGTTTGTGTTGACCCTGTTCACAGTGTGTTTCCACAATGCTCTAGAATCTTCAGTTTCCCCACCCCTCCTTTCAGCCTCATAGTCTTATTAGGTGTCCTAATCCACCTTTGAAATTTAGCCTACCCAAACCAAGCTCCCTTAACTCCCTGTTTCTCTTTTCTACATATCATTGCATTATTACTTCTCTTTATTTTTCCATGTGTCCTTCTTGTCATCTAATTGATTTACTTATTCATTGATTCCTTCTTATCCTATAATCCCTAGTGCCTTTTTCTGGATCCTTCTCTCTCTCTCTCTATCTCTCTCTCTCTGTCTCCTTGTGTCCCTTTTTCTCTTCTGCTTTGGTTCATTGTTTATTTGTTGTACTGCTTTCACCTACTTCTTATGTCTAAAACTGCATCTTTTAAGGTTAATAATGATGTCACACTGCCAAAGCCCAACTCTTTCTAAATCCAATTCCTCCTAAACATTTACATTTGTCACTTTCTTTTTACATTCTTTGCAACAGTAACTTCCATGATTCCATCACATTTCAGTTCTATTACTGTCTCTCAATTACCTATTACTACCTCCCATTTTGGGCTTCTTCTTGCCCCATGCTCCCATTCACACAGACCCATAATTAATTCTGATTCTTCCCTTTCCTTTGCATTCCTTGTCAATCAGTCCCCAAGTCATGAAGTGTTCTTCAGGTGATAAGATACACGTTTAACTAGCCATGTTGCAATCTAGTACTCAGCTGAGACATTTCGATCTCTTTCAGGAGTTTAAGATATTCTAGAAGTATACTCTGGAAAGCCTCCAGGAAGTAAGAGATTAAAATCCAGAATGCAGCTGAAGCTGTAAAATCAGAAAACAGTTTAGCATTTAACATATGACAGGTGAGATGATATCTGAGGCATGCTTATCTTTTGTCTCTACTTCTGGACAGGGATTTAGTTCAGAGGAAACTCATTCCTTATGGCCAGCCTCCTCATCACTCCCTTCTTACTGAGAGGAGAGAAGGGAGAAACGAATTCTGTGTAGCTGTGGAGACGATTCTTAGTAGCAAGTGAGAGAAATAAAACCCACACAGGCTTAGGCTGAAAGTAGGGGGATTTATTGGCAAGAATAAGTAAACTTGGGAAGGGAAACAGCGACCTTAGGACAAGCAGAACAACGGACTCAAATGGCACTGCTCCTTATCCCTTGATAATACTTCTCTTTCCCTTCAGTTATGTTCTCTTCAGTCAACTTTATCTGTGACATTTGAATCACGGCAACTGGAAGTCTGGCTTCACATATTCTCATTGTATCCAACAGGTAGGAGATGACTTTTTCCTCTGCTCCACTTAAAAAACAAAACAAAACAAAACAACAAGAAAAGACTTTCCTCAATGAGGTTGGGTGATATACTCATTCTCACAACAGTCAGGTTGGTTGGATATAGGGGGTCATATGGGAAGCCGGCAGCTCTCATTCGCATAAAACAAGATCCATAAGATATCCCTCAAGCCAAAATCAGCCCAGTGCCAGTATGTGATTCCTATTTTAGTAGAATGACCATTCAGACTAAGATTTGCTCTCACAGTTTAGGCATATTATCTTTTAACCAGAACAGTTTGATTTTAGCTTTTATCGGAGTTCAGAACATTTGAATTTTTCCAGTTTAAAAAAAAATAAGATTTCCTGCATTTGTGGCCACTGGGTTGGGAGAGAAGGATTAAGTAGAGCCCTTGACTAACTTTAGAACCTCAGAAATCAAAATTACTTTGATATAATTCACCAAATGGATTATATCCATTTGTGTGCATTCCACAGGTGATAGAACACTTTCATGAAACTTTTAGAATCTCCTATCAGGGCTCCACTGATGTTGAATTAACATCGAGATCAGGATCTCCTCAGGCCTGCAGAAGAATGCAGGTGTGAAATCAGAATGCCATCTCTCTGCTCTCTCTCTCACTGTTGTAGGCATTGGCTTGTCCCATCCTTCTTACTCCTAGAGACCACCAGAA
The DNA here is from genome assembly GCF_008692635.1 of Crocuta crocuta. NCBI lineage: Eukaryota > Metazoa > Chordata > Mammalia > Carnivora > Hyaenidae > Crocuta > Crocuta crocuta. The sequence continues at coordinate 4,406,268 of NW_027530988.1, read as the reverse complement.
ACTCCTGCTCCTCCCCCTGCTACGACTTTCCCTGGATTTGAGGTCAGGAATATGAAATCAGTGAAAGAAGACCTTTGTCTCACAGTCTAAATCCCACATGAAGTATTCATTCCTAGAATACAGATCACTGTATATAATACTTAAATAATTAAGAATTATTCCAAAGGCTTGGATAATATACTCATAAATCTAAGATCCTGTTTTGACAATCCTTTGTCAGCAAAATCCTGAAGGGAGAAAAAAGAATTCAGTCTAATATATTATGAGTAACTCTATGTGTCTGAGAATAGATGTAATGGAAAGTTCAGACAGCTAAACAATCAAATACGGAGATGGCTGCCAGAGATCTCCCCGCTCCTCTCAAACAGAAATCCTCTTTGTTGGGTGATGTGATTGAAAACAATTTTCTATGTAAGACACAAAAACTGCAGTTGAGAAATAAAAATAAGGGGTTTACAGAATCAGAAAATTCCTTCTATTCCATCTAAAAACAGAAAGCCTGCCAAAAATCAAAGCTTGGAACACACCGACACAGACCCTGATTCCTGAATTTAGCTTGCTTTAGCTACCGCGGCAGCTTTTTTTTTTTAATTGGATACTCAAGGTCAGCAGTTACAGAATCCGTAATTGGTGATCTATGGTGTTAAACTCGAATAAGTTACAGTCCATTCTGTAACCATGACTGCTTTGGTAGGAGACTGTCGTTAGTGCCTTCAGTATCCCAAACAAAAATAATAATACTAATGAATCTGCTGAGTACTGATGGGAAGAATGTAATATGCATTTCCACAGAAATGTCTTGTAATTTAGGATTAATTAATGCCCAATTATTGTAAGCTGTTACTAATAAATTTTAAAAGTCAGCTCTGCACTTCCATTTTGTAATGTTTTTATAAAATGGAACATTAGATGTTTTTAATCTTGTCTGTTCTTGCAAAATACCCCAGATAACATACTGTTTTGCATTTCAAATAATACATACTCATTTAAATGCAAAACCAGGGTCCAATCAGAATAAGATGGCAATCAAATTACAATATTCAATGAAGAGTTTTCCAAGCTGACTTCATTAGTAAACTATCATGAATTTCAAGATCTTACAAGGTTTCTATTTGTTTGTACAACTGCAAAGGGCTCAATTATGAAGCTTTGAGCAAGTCTAAAAATAACATCAGACTAATTAAAAGTTTCAGCTGGATTTGGGCTAGTACTGTTTTGAAACTCTAATCTGTTTGACTTTCCAAATGGACTTTGGAAACGAAAACTCCGTTTTTAAAATGTTCACGTAGAAACAACTAGGTGGGGTGGGCAGGGGCAAGCAGGGAGAGGAATCCTCAGTCTTCCTCTTCCTGGTGTGTAGAGGGGATCTGCAAGAGGGCAGCTCTGTGTGAATAGACCAGCCCGGCTGAGGGTGCTGCTTCCCCGTCCTCCTGGGCTCTCAACAGGACTCAGCTCATTTGCTGACATTGTTGTGCATGTCGAAAACAAGCTGGGAGAGCCTCTAGTTTCAAGTTGCTGAATCTTTGAAAAACTCAGGCAAGAGGTTCAGACTTTGAAGTCATTTTCCCTTTGGGAGGTAAGATCCAGGTAATCAGGAAAAGCTCAGGAGGTCGGGCGATTATGATAATGTTCTGCCAGTGCAGTTGCCGCTCAGGATGTTCCATCATTTGGATCATCGAACTTTGTGGAAACTCACAGCAGGGCTTCTGCTCAACAGGTGCTCCCTTTGAGGAGCAGAGCAGTGATAGGGTGGGGGATTGAAAGCATCCAGAGGGCTGAAACTCTTCCCCATTCCTCTGACAGTGCAGTACTGTGGTTCAGGGAAAGTGTTCTTTATTTTGTTCTTCCACTTCTTTATATTTCTCTGCTTGGATTTTTTTTTTTTTTTTTAAACAACAGAGAGTCGGGCTCTCCTGAGATTCTCTTTAACATAGGAGGTAAAATGTTAGGAAATTATTGTCTCTGCAGAATGCTAATTTCTCACTCTAAGGAATCACAGAAATGAATTTCACTGATTTCCAGGCTTCCAAAGTTGTATAAATACTACATTCATTAAACTCTTATTCTGATGGTTATATAGGTATCAGGGCATCTGTCACTGCCTCTGCAAAACATTACGGCAGCTGAGAGCTTGAGGAAGAGCATAGCTTTATCATTTGGTTTTATGTTGTGCCTATTAATGCACAGGCCACCATGGTTTGGGTTTATGTTCTTATGCCATTTAAATGGGCAAAAGGGAGATGGTGACCCAGGGGACAACATCATCATTAGACTGAAGGAGGCAAGTCGTGTCACTCCGATCTTCAACGTAATAGTTGTAAGCCTCATTTCAGAGGCTGCATTTCCTTTAGAGGACTTCCTTTATGGTTAAGCATTTTTAAGGGCAATAGCCCATGAATAAAATATCTATGAGTGAGGCAACTATAAACTCTTAAAGCTAACTCAATTATCTATTCAAATGAGAGTATGGGTTGCATAAATCAAAAACTTCAAAAGCTAATCCCTTAGTTTAAATTTAGCCACCAATTTCTACTTTTATCTCCTCTCTTCAACAAACCCTCTTTTTTTCATTCTAACCAGAGCTTCAGCTAAACAACAAAGTGGACCAGCTTGAATTTCATCTCACCCTTTCCTTCCATCCCTAAAGGAGTATCTAATGAATGGAAATGGTCAAAGGATGGGAAGCAAAAGAACCTGAAGCCCCACCAGCTGGCGAATCAAACCTTGAAGAATATAGTATTGGGTGAATTCATATGACTTCTCATTTTCATGAGACTGATATCAACAGTTAGCAAATTCTCATCTTAAGGCTATTCAGAATCCTAACAGAAATTAGTTGGTAGTCAGACTTCATTTGTATAGCGTTTCCTATGTGACTGAATTTGTACAACGTGACTGAGTACAGTCTGGAAGAGTCTTTACAAAAGAAGATACCTCTAAGGTACGAAAAAGGACTAGATGATCAAAGAAAGTTATTGAGTGCCATAAGAAGCACAGAAGCTTCAGGGCACCTGGGTGGCTCAGTTGGTCGGGTACCCAATTTCAGCTCAGGTCATGATCTCACGGTCTGTGAATTTGAGCCCTGAGTTGGGCTCTGTGCTGACAGCTCAGAGCCTGGAGCCTGCTTTGGATTCTGTGTCTCTCCTCTGTCTGCCCCTCCTCTGCTTATGCTTTGTCTCTCTCTCAAGAATGAATAAACATTTTTTAAAAATTAAAAAAAAAAAACAAAAAAGAACACAGAAGCCTCTTAAAACATAGCTAGATCCATTGGAGATTGTTTGCAGTTGTGGGAGGGGAAAAATGCCATTCCAGTTCAATAGATTAACAAAGACGATGTAAGAAAGAGATGCTAAATTATTTCTACCAAAGGGAGATTGGAAAGCAGGTGAAAAACATCATCACTTTTTTGAAAGTATTAGACATGGAGTAACACATTGGTCCGTCTATAAACATCACAGGGCAATTCCAGTCAGTCTTACCCACGTCATATTCCTTTGTACTACTTAAGACTTGAGACTCCTTTATGGGTTTTTTAAAAATTTTTTATGTTTTTATGTAATTTTGAGAGAGAGTGTGAGTGGGGGAGGGGCATAGAGAGAGGGAGACACAGGATCCCAAGCAGGCTCCAGGCTCTGAGCTCTCAGCACAGAGCCCGACACAAGGCTTGAACTCACACACTGTGAGATCATGATCTGAGCTGAAGTTGGATGCCCAACCAACAGAGCCACCCAGTTGTTGGCACAGAGCCTGATGTGGGGCTTGAACTCATGGACTGTGAGATCATGACCTGAACCAGAGTCAGATGCTTAACTGGCTGAGCCATCCAGGTGCCCCAGAGACTACCTTATGTTTATGCAGCAATATCTATGGGAATTATAAGATGAACTATTTTATCAAATAATTTCTATTTTTATTTATTTATATATTTTTAAGGTTTTTTTAGGTTTATTTACTTTGAGAGAGAGAGAATGAGCAAGCAGGGGAGGGAAGAGAGGGACAGAAAGAGCAGGGAGAGAGAGAATCCCAAGCAGGCTCGACACTGGCAGCATGGAGCCTGATGCGGGGCTCGAACTCATGAGCTGTGAGATCATGACCTGAGCTGAAACTGAGAGTTGGATGCTCAACTGACTGAGCACCCAGGTGCCCGAAATAATTCCAGTTTGAAAGAAAGCCTGCTTGGTTATCTTTTGAACATTTTAAACTTCTTTCAACCATAAATGGAGAACAGATTTAAAACACACTTACACAGTGGTTTTCTGATGGGGGTTTACCTGCACTTTTCTAAGAAAAACAATTATCAGGATGAAGTAGGGATCATAAACGAAGTTAATTCATGATTTTAGAAATGAAATGGCAAATAGGGAAGTTAACTCAGTTTCTCAATCGAAGATGTAGAATAAGTGTCCATCCTCAGAAACAGCTTTGCTGTACCTAGAAACAAAGATGCTCATATGAACATACATAAATATATGTTTTTTTAATACTGCCCAGTACGCCCATGCCTTTTCTAACAAAACTTTAGGATAGTTTATTGGAGTTATCTTTTTTCCCAATGAAAATTATGAAGACCTCTCTCACCTGCTCAAAAGGTGGGTCTAGGAGCCAAGCTAGACCAGAATAATGTTTACTCCTTGGAATGTAACAAGAGCAACATGATGAAGACACAGAAAACATTTGGACTTCTCTTCTATCTGAGAGCCAGCCTTTAGGTCACACTCACCATGCTGGAGACCAGTATTGTGGTTCCTAGTGTGTTATTTCTGGCCCTGGCTTCATTCTGTCCATTCTCAAGCCTTGCTCTTCAGGCTCCTATATATCTTCTGAGTTCACTATATCTGTCCAGTAAATTTCCTTTTGTAAAAGTTAGCCAGAGTCCATTTCTGTGGCTTTCAACACAAGTATTATGACATATGGAATGTTTAAGGCAGCTTAGAAATGGAGAGGACATAAAATGTGGAGTGAAAAAGAAAGGATCAGTGTCAATAACAGAATTTTAAATCAGACCGTTAAAAAAAGAACACTGTTAGTTGTCGGTCCTCA
>NW_027530988.1:4376948-4401222 GCF_008692635.1 Crocuta crocuta | reverse complement strand
ACACTCGGGGCGGGGGGGAGGGAGGGTTGTAGGAGGTAAAAGTGATGCTGAGGAGACAGTATCCCCCCGAAGGGATGCTTCTCTTAACACATATGTCTGACAACCACTTCTGTCCTCAGAGAATGCTTTCTGTGAAGGCCTTAGGCCAATGGTCCTCAATTTTTTTTTCCACCGCAGCACACCAGAAGGATGAGAACTAGGCTCATCAACATCATGTGCCCTGGCAGCAGGGATTCTGAGTTCTGGAGGCCGATTAGAAAGGGTGAGGGGGCTGGAAAAGCCCTTTGGGTAATTTGAGTACTTCTTTCCCCCACACCTGTCAGCTTTAAAAGACAACGGTGCTTTTGATGTTAATAGACAAGTTGGAATAAATTGGAAAAGTAGGATTAATTACTGTTGTTTTTTTTTAAAGCCACAAGAATATACCAGCAGTAAAATGTAGGGACATTAAATTCAAAAACAATTTAGTGATAAGTTTTCCTAGCCTCATTATTTTAAGGTTGAAGACACTGAGGCACAAAGAGCTAGAACTTTGTCAGAGTGATACAGCCAGTTTGTTAGGGTAGGGCTTTGGACTCTTGGTCCTCAAGGCATGGCTCCTTCCGCTCAGACCCCCTACATTCCTATTGTTTTAATTTTTCTCCAAATAATATTTTAATTTTTTAATGTTTATTTATTATTGAGACAGAGAGAAACACAGCGTGAGTGGGAGAGGGGCAGAGAGACAGGGAGACACAGAACCCAAACTGGCTCCAGGCTCTGAGCTGTCAGCACAGAGCCCAACGCAGGGCTCAACCTCGTGAGCAATGAGATCATGACCTGAGCGGAAGTCGTATGCCTAACCGACTGAGCCACCCAGGTGCCTCTCCAAATAATATTATTAATAGTTCTAGTTCTTAATGTTAAAATATGACTGGCTACTTAGTTGTCAAATATCCATCATTCATATATAGCAGAAACTCAGCTTCATTTTATGTTTTTTCTTTATAAAATAAAAATCACCAGAACATGGAATACTAAGTTTTAGAGTAAAATCAGAGGTTCACGTTCTTTTATGTTTTTTTTTTGTTTTTGTTTCTGTGTTTTGCCCCCCCAAAATCAGCAAACTTCTCTGTATGTGTCAATGACTGACAAAACATTCAGGAACACATCTGTGCATAAGTTGAGATACAGTTTTAATATAAAGAATGAACGCCAATCCACATTAAACAATATCACTTCTGGTATATGATATGTTTTTGCCCAGGGTGCATTTAAGTTAAAAACCCAGTTTCATTCTGCAGTTATAACTTGGAAATAGTGCTCTACAAATTGTGTGGAGAAGTCAAGCTGTGAAGTTCTTTATAGCTGAACTACTGTTACCTTTCTGGGTTAAGAATTAAGGGAGGCTCACAGTTCCTACCAATCTGGACCTACTTCTACCTCCAGTTAAGAGTCAGGGTAGTCTGCCTGAAATCACCTGCCTGAGGCTAAAGGAAAGAGAGGATAAGGATGTGTTCTGCTAACACTTCCTGTACCAGACACTGCCCCTGTTACCAGTTTCTCCATTCCACCATCACCCGGAGTTATTCTGTGCATATATGAAATTAACATTCTGATTTAAGATGCAAGGTAATGTTGGCAAAATGAATTTCACCAAGAGAAGGTTGCAAATGCAAAGCCAATGAGGTGGGAAAGTGGAGGAAAAGGAGCTACAGGTGATAAAACAAAATGATATCATGAAGAAACAATTGGACAAATCCAGAAGGTAGAACATTACAGAAACTAGATCAGTCTATTCAATATGATTTTAAACCAAAGAGCAGCTACTCTTCTAGATTAAAATATACCTGGAAGACAACAACAAACTGGGAAAACTTGGCATTAATTGTATTTTTGTTGTAACAAATATTTTCTTGTGCCAGAAAACAAAGATGTGTTCAAAACCCAAGAGGGACGTGTCACAAGGAAATAGAATCAACTTGAAAGCACTCCTGCTTGTAAAATTTGGGACAATCTGAATATCCAAATGAATAATGACAGAAATGTATTAGAAAAAGTGAATAAAATGAATTCACGATTTCACTTCAACAGAAAAAAAAAAGAAAAGAGGAAAAGAAAGTTCTTTTTGGAAGAAAAATTGCAACATGTATACATATATAATATACAACATGTATATATATACATACATATGTATACATACATATACATAAAATAATATATGATATATAATAATAAATATATATTTAATATATGTGTGTATATTTCAATCACCGTATTATACCCACCACCATAATAATTGGTTCTGACAAGGATCGTCAATGAGCTAAAACCACTCCGTGAAAGGTTATTGAGGAACATGATACTTACACAGTATTAAACTACCAGCTAAAAGGTAGCTTATTAATTGCAAAAATATGAAAAGTGATTGTCAAGGATGAAATCTGGAAGACGCAGTTTTAACCAAATAGTCAAATTTAACCTTCTCAGTAATGGAACAGACTGACAAGCCTGCTGATGTGACACAGAGGGAAGGACAAATTACCCACATGGTGATCCTGCCAGAAACATTTAGCCTGAATCTAATTATGAAGAACCCATTCCAAATGAGGGACATTCTGCAAAGCAACTGTACTTTAAAAAGATTAACATCCTAAAAGATCTAAAACAAAAGTTAACTATTCTAGATTAAAGAGACTTGACAACTAAAAGAAAAAAAAAAACAGACAGAGAATATTACTTCAAATAGACTTCAGATGCCCTTTGAGATGGAAAAACACCAAAACCATCTGCATTTGAAATTGACTTCAGTAAATGTTAGACCAACCAATATTATTCCCCACAAAAATCACTCTCTCATTTTTGTAAACGTGGAAGCACTTGTGCCATGTTGGGCTGTCTGCAGACTTTTGTTCTGAATCATCTTTTGTTCCTCCATATTTTTTTGTAGAGAGTTGGCTGATAGAGTTATCATGCTGTAGCTATTCTATGCCTTCCTATTTGGTTTTTGTCTATTACTCATCATTCATTGATGATACAAACAGATTTGTCTTTTAACTGAAATTCCTTTTTTTTATGGTTCATAATTCATGAAGAACATGGCCTTCTGTAATAAAGACCCATCAAAAGCATCATTATTCTGCATTTAACTGCACTGAACTGCCTGTTTCATCTATTAGTATTTAAAAGGTTCTGCTTCTTTTCTGTATCTGGTTATAGTCCTCTATTTCCTCTCATCTCTATTATCTGCCAGGATAAGGCTTTGACTTAGAGTGTGGGTCAAAAAAAATCACATTATTCAAATTATCTCTGACATTCAAAATAAAAAAAAATTCCCATACAATCTTATTATTATTTTCTTTTTGGTGAAGATGGCAAATGAATATCATTTAGCACTTCTAATGCTGATCTGATCTTTCATACCTACTGCCTCTGGTAATGTGTTGCTTATACAAGATGTACTGAAACAAACGATTTATCCTTTAGTTCTTGAGTCCTTGTGTTCTTCGTTAATGGTGTTCCACATGCTTTATTTTTCAAAACTCCTCAAGTTGCTGCACAGAATTATAAATGTTTAGCTGATCCCATTTCTGAACACTGGCCATTGTAATCTTCATATTAAAACCATATGAATAAAAAGAGTTGGCAAGGGGGGTTAGAATTTTAAATAACGTCATATACAGGATGGGGAAAAGGCAACTTGGTCCGGAGATTGACTAAGGCAAATGACCAAGACTCTTTCAGGTTCTCAGAGATCTTCACAGACTCCTACTTACTGGAGTTTAAAATCTGGTCAAGGGGCATCTGGGTGTCTCTGACGTTGGCCCAGGTCATGATCTCGTGATTCACAAGTTTGAGTCCCATGTCAGGCTCTGTGCTGACAGCTCAGAACCTGGAGCCTGCTTCAGATTCTGTGTCTCCCTCTCTCTCTCTCTGCCCCTTCCCCGCTTGTACTTTGTCTCTCTTTGTCTCAAAAATAAATAAAACATTAAAAAAATTAAATCTGGTCTATGCCAGGGTGATTTCAAAATCCGATGCTCAAGCATGGCGTGAAGATAAACACTGCATATTTTTATTCTTTTTCATGCCATTAATGGCAGCACATGTACACTGCGTGCTTCTGGCTAGTAACTTGATTCCTGCCTTCCCTGACCTCCTAACTTTGGCTCATTGCTGCTAATTTCACCTTATGACTTGCATAGTATTTACAAAATATCCCGGGAAAGGATAGGATTCAGAGTTTAGCTTTCTGTTTTTTCAATAAAGCTTCAAGTTAGAGGCGTACAGAACCTAAAGGAATCTTGAGACACATTTAATTTCTCTATTTCTGGTAGGGCAATGCCTAGACCATGCCTGAAAGTCAACACTCAGTCTTCCTTTCAGAAACCATAAGAAGGGAAAGCAAATTACACATCATACTTTGGTGACTTGTTTTAGAATATTTCAGTCCTATCAGGATGCCTAAGTGGCTCAGCTGGGTGACCGTCCAGCTCTTGATTTCAGCTCAGGTCATGATTTCACAGTTCATGAGATTGAGCCCCGCATCAGTCTCCACACTGACAGAGCAAAAGTGCTTGGGATTCTCTCTCTCCCTCATTCTCTGCCCCTCCCTCTCTTGTGCTTCCTCTCTCTCTCTCTCTCTCTCTCTCAAAAATAAATAAATAAACATATAAAAGAATATCTCAGTCCTATCAAAATCCTATCTGAGTCCTATCATATAAAATTTGTGTCACACCTAACAATTTCGTATCAAACAACCTAGTGTTTCTGTTTTGTTTTGTCTTTAATACAAAACAGATACCTTATTCATCATGATGTGGTAGAGACAGCCTTGAAATCAGATTCTGAAGACCTGAGCCATGGCCACTTCCTAGCTGTGGGACTTTCAACACATTGAACTTCTGTGAGTCTGGATTTCTTTATCTGAGAGAAGCATAATTTGTTAAATAATTGTGCACACTACTTTAAATTTACTGTCCTCACTATTGTCATCTAAAACAATAACAAATTCAAGACCTGCTAAGTAAAGGGTCTTTTTCTAAGCAATGTGAAAAACAGGCATGTACTCTAGTCTCTGCCAGGAAGGAGCTGAGCACTTCGTAGAGAGAAAAGATATCCAGAAAATGTGACCTGGATTGGTAAGATAACATATGTCACATGGTAAATCATAAGTGCCAGAAGGAAGTTCTACTGAAATTCAGAGGGGAATATTTAATGTTTGTTGGAGTAGCCAGGAAGTCATTATATTGATAAGACTGGTATATGAGGCTTCTGAAAAGAATATAAGGCCAAGTTAAAGTTCACTCCTTAAACACAGTATTTTGGACTGAACAGAACTTAATTGGGAATAAAATGAAACTTCTTATTGCCTTTCACTGAAAGAAATGACACCACCCATTTATTCATTCAACAAATAATGACACTTTCTCTACAAAGTGCCAGATTAAAGAAATATAAATTCATTGTATTTTGAAAGAATCTTGTGGTTAAGTGGAAAGAAACTGAAACTAAGATAAGTCAAATGATTTTCTCAGTTGAACCAAATGAGAAATAGCATAGTCAGAATCCCAAATAAGTTGTGACTGCTTCTACGTATTATTTCCTCCCTGCACCTCACACTCATCCCCCGATTTCACTTTGTTCCTCTTTCATACACACACACACACACACGTATGCATGCACGCACGCACACACTTGAACATGCATGTAGCACGACAATGTTTAATAGTAAACTGTGTTTTTAAAAGTTCTTTCTCCTACTTTTATCCTCACCATTCAAGAAGGAAGAGCTTACCGTACGGGGAACTGAGAGAAAAGACAATGCAAACACACACACACACACACACAGTCAATTTATTGGATTTTTAAAATTTAGATAGCTTTTGAAAATCTCTAGCAGAGGTAATGATGTTGAAAGTCGTGGCTTTTATTCTCAAGAGCCAAGCACTTGAGGAATAAAAAGTTTCTGTTTTTATCTTCTTTCAAACACTCAGTGTTATATACTAAGAAACAATTGAAAATTCAGAGCATGAGTTTATAAGTAAAACCAATGTTTCTCAAAGCATGGTCTGCAGACCATGTGTTTCAGAAGCATCTAGGGTATGTCATAAAATTTCAGGTAGTGATGCCCTATCCTGAGCCTTCAAGGACAAGGATAAGAATGTGAATTTTAACAAGCAGCTTAATTTCCCTTGTCCATAATAAATTTTGAGTAGCTCCACTTAAGCTATGTTACAGAGAAGATGCGATAAAATAGTTATTGTTTTCCTGTTCAAATAGATACATGTTTGGTCAGCAGGAAAGAATAGAGAGTTGGGGGAATATGACTGGTGTAGTTGATTGAAGGTCTTGGAGAAGGGTGCAGAACTCCATCTCCATCAACCTAGAGGAGGTGGCAGGACCACAGAAACAGCCCCTGGAAACCTCAGTACCTTTGGGACAGCTGCAAAGCAGACAGCACCAAAGCCTGGTCTGACTTCCAGATTGTCCCTCCTCCAGGAGACTGCAAACCTCATACTGTGCCCCATCCCCTCACTCCAGAATAATAGAAGGACACCAGCAAGGGGAGGCATCTAGGGATGTGCCTTAGTGAAGCCTCACAAATCCTGTGGACCCCAGGGCTAATCTTCAGAAGGTGTGCCCCAGAGAGTGAGCAGTCAGTAAAATGCAATTAGAGTAACCGTGTGTTATTGGTTGAAATGTGTCCTCTCTCCCAAGAAAGGATCTGTTGGGGTCTTAACCTGTAATTAAGACTTGTAGATAGACCTCATGTGTAGATAGGATCATTACAAAGGTAATGAAGTTAAAATGAGGTCATGAGGGTGGGTGCTAGTCCCATATGACAGTTTTCCTTATAAAAGTGGAGGGGGGCCGGGATTCGGACGTACAGACAGACTCACATAGAGGGAAAAAATGTGAAGAGACACAGAGGGGAGATAGCCATCTACAGACCAAGACCAGAGGCCTAGAACAGAGCCTTCCCTGCAGCCCTTGGAGAAAGCAAAGCCACTGATATCTTGGTTTCTGACTTCTAGCCTCAAGCATCCTGTGGGAGTGGGACTTTTAGACAGTTTGCAGTTTTCCAGAGGGAAAACAGCCCTGGAGTTACACCATGATTCTCTGTGTTCTGACATCCTCTCAAATTTACTCAGGGTTTCCACTGATCCTTCTGTCATCTAAGGACATGATTGGTGAGTAGTACAGGGTCAGGGATTAAGGTTCCACCAGGTGGAAAGCGCTACACCTTGGCTAAAGACAGGAGCAAGCCTGGAATACAAATTCAGCATCTCTCAGGTGCTCCAGAAGCCCCTCAGTCCTTCTGCTCTGCCCTGGGGCTGGGGGAGGGGGAGAGGGAGAAGGGTCAGGAGTGGAGCAGAGAGGGAATCCTGAACTGAAAGAGCCATTTCCAAAATACTGCTTTTCACAAGGCAAGTGACCAAGTTACCTCAGATTGGCAGTCGTCATCAGCAAATTGGAACTTGAGCGCTTAGCCAGGTATAAAGAAACAAGGGAAGATGTATCTTTCCCCCATAGCCAGGTTTGTAAAGCTGTAAGTGCATATATTATTTTTATTTCAGCAAATATGCTTGGCATCTAAGTCAAGGTTGAGAAGACAGGGATGAATGTCTCCAGTTATTGACTGACACCAATCAACAAGCAGGATCATCGAGACTGCGTCCAGGTTACATCATTAGCAACTGGTGAGTAGGGATCAACGCCATGTGTGTTTGCCTTTGTTGCCTGCCTTTTATTCACTATGCCTTAAAATTTTTGAATCGAGGGGTGCATGGGTGGCTCAGTCGGTTAAGCATCCAGCTTTGGCTCGGGTCATGAGCCGAACACCACGGTTCATGGGTTCGAGCCCCACGTCAGGCTCTGTGCTGACGGCTAGTTCAAAGCTCGGAGCCTGTTTCAGATTCTGTATCTCCCTCTCTCTCTGACCCTCCCCTGCTCATACTGTCTCTCTCTCTCTCTCTCTCTCAGAAATAAATAAAACATTAAAAAAAAATTTGAGTCGAATAATAAGATAGATATTGAATTGAAATAAATAATTCCATACATGTCATAAGAAATGCAGGAATGGAGTGAGGTACGGACGAAGAACAGGGAGTCACTACTGCCAAAGGGCTCAGGCAATGTTATATACAGAAGTAATTTTTTAGCTTGTTTTGAGCTGGGATAAGAGTTCTGGAAGCATTGATTGGAAAGGAAGCTGTTCGGGAGAAGGAAATCCTCTGCCAAGCCTGGCTGTATAAAAGGTTACGGCTTGTGCAGAGAAGGTTGAACAGCTTGGGCTGCCCCACCATAGATAGCACAGGTCTGCCAGGGAACAGGTCCACCCTGGAAAAGGCAGGCTGCACCAGAATGTGAAGGCAATGCAGAGTCATGCACTTTTATAAGTACAGAGATAGTCGGCATCAGATTTGTTTTCAGAAAGAACTAACTAAGGGGAGAATGGAAAGTAGACCGGGAGAGGCAGGTAAATGGCAGGAAGCCCCAAGAAGGGGAGTCCCTTTGCAGGGATCCAGGAGAACGATGCTAAGGCCACAGAGGGCAAGGCACAGATTTTGGAGTCCTTGTTGAAGTGGAATTACCGGAAGTTGGTGGGTAGTGGTATGTCTGGAGTGCAAACGAATGCATTATTTGAGAATGTTTAGGTCCTCATTTTGTGCGACAGGTGGATTGGGGTGATTGCAAACAGGACAGGAAATCCCGGCCAAGCCTCCCTGCTGTGGTCATCAGTATTTGTATGAGCTCATGCAGGGGGAGTTGTATGCAGGGAGATGAAAGCTAGCCAGGAAGCAGTGGCCAGAAGAACACCATTTAAAAGCTTAAGTATAATGGAACTCTTGGCATGTCTTCCCTCAGACTTTGAGCCATTTTTTTTCCTTCAAATAAATGCTCTAAATATTCAAGAAATGTAAGGTTTTAGTGGAAAGAGCTCTGACGTAGTTAGCTTCTAGTGCCAAATTTGCCACTAATTAATTATGTGGCCTTTGGCATGTCACTTAATCTAACTTGGACTTGTCATCCTTCTCTGGAAGACTGGATCTCCAGGGTCTCTCCTTCTTGCTTTCAAATGCAATGATTGTTACTAGTTTCTTTGAACTAGAGGATTTTAACTGGAGCTTATCAGAGGCTATTGTGCCATAGGCTTCCCAGATATTGGTGGTGAGAAGAGACATTTTAATGTTAATTCTAACTTCCTGACTGCAGAACTTTCAGGCTTCTGTACCTCAAAGTCATCAGTAATTAGGCCTAGACATTTCTCTCTTTCTGCCTCTACTGAGAACAAATTCTATAGGCTGGAAAAATGATGCAACACATGGTGGATATGAGAAAAATTATCAGGACTAGGTGGAAATTTTCCCCAATCATCACTGCAATTTCTTAATATATTGGTCATCATTAATGGTGTTTGTGAACAGAAATGTTACGTCACATAAAAATGTCTTCTTTGTTTGAAAAGTTCCTATTCCAAATAGGAGATAACATTTGAACATTGAATTCTTACAACAACAATCTAAAACCATACTGCAACACTGTAATATAATATTGTGATATATATTGTATAACAACATATTGACTCAACGCATTGACTCTGCAATGGGGGAGAGAGATGATTAATCCCACAGCTTTGCCCCTCCCCTTCCGATTATCGTATGTAATAAAAAAGTCCCACTAACTTGGACTTAATGCTCCTCAAAGAAACTGTAGATGAGTTTGCCTTGTAGCTCGTTGTACTAAAATTACCTGTTTCTGAAAAGATGCCTCACTCTCTCAGAGCCCAGAAGAATTAAAGCGAAGACGTTGCAAGGTGAATTAACAGCCCCAAGCATAAACTTATGCCAAGCTAGTAAACCAGAGAAAATCATTTCAACCTTCATCCAGAAATTAAATGGTTATTGATTGATAAGGAAGATACTGTAACCTTTCAGATTAAATTAAGAAATGTTGCTGAACACAATTAAAATTTTCCTAATGTAACACTGTTTGCAGAGTGCATTTTTGACTAAACTCCATCTCTGAGGTTAATTACCGTGTCTTGGGTCCAGGAATAATAGATTAAGTGGAAAGTTGGCTTCAAAGTTAAAGAATGGGAAGAAATAAGAAGTATTCAGAAGTGATTTATCTCTTCCTGATGAATTTGAGGGAGGATAGCCAAGTAACCAAACCACACTTCTTCTGTGTTAAGGGTTTTAGGCCAAGGGAGTGGTATAAAATTAAAAGGGTGTTCATTCCAGGAGCAGCTCCACATTTTGCTCATAATTTGGAACTCTCTCATTCTTGCTGAAGGTAAAACATTAGGCTGAAGGTAAAACGTCTTATTGAATGTTTTAGAGGCATTCTAGAGATTATGAATGGCTTTTATTTCTAAGGAACTCACAACTCTTTAGAGAAGTCAACAGGGAAGCTCAGTTAACTACTTTATGAAGGTGGACAAGAAACAATTACAATCTCTAACCACACAATCTGTTTCAAAGTGACGAGAGTTGTGTGATATTTTAGAGACAGCTACAAGGAGCTGAGCTTTTGTCTTGAGTATGATATTAAACTAGCTAGCTGGTTTATACAGGCTATCTAACTTAACCTGCCCCTTCTTTCTCATCTGTAAAATGAAAGAGTTGGGTTACGTGCTTTCTAAAGTTACTCCAGTTCTATAATATGTGAATAATAAATATTTTGAAATTAGAAAGAGTAAGATGTATGTTTGTACCTTTAGTTTCAGCTGTTAGGGGCTGCTCTGACCCTGCCTCACTGGAACCATTCTGGAAAGAGAATATGCACTTTTAGGGAATTCGAACAAAACTTCTGTTATGTAAAGCAGGCCTCCAAAAAGAAAAAACCCAAGGAAGGAGCCTTTAAAAGTGTAGCTTACTGTGAAAACAGCAAAGAATATGTACTAAAAAAAGACTAAAAGGCCTTCATGACACATTCGGCGAAGAGATACCCTTATAACTTTTACCCGTTAATTGATGCATAAAAGGTTGTGAAGATTAATGTACATCAAAATCAAAACTAAATTGAATTTTTGACATTTTTGAAAATAAAAACCCCAAAGAATACATAGGTGCCTTTTGATTTGTCACAGCTGGAGGACTCTGAATCATGAAGCGCTCTAGGAGAGGCCATTAAATAGCGTTAGATGGTTTGTCAGTGTGGAGGAAAAGTAATTGAAGAACCAAACTGTGTGTATGGACACTGCATTTTAAAATGTTTACCAAACAGAGATAAAGTGGTTTTTTTTTTCCCTTCCACAACTAAAACACAAAATGTTGCTTCAGTAGTCAGAAGAAAATTTTCATAATTAAAATCGTTCTTTAAAAATTCAGTTGGATTAAATAATATTTGCTTAAAGATATTTCTGGTCTGTATTTCTAAAAAATATATATATTGGTCATCTTAACTATTTGCTTTTAACTTTTTGGAGGAATGGAAAGATATAAAGGGCAGCAACTAGTCTCTGAGAATGATGTTTGAAAACAGCAATGCGATACGGAATGAGTACAGAAAATAAAATAAGAAACAAAGTTCTTAGTACTGGTTCACTAAGACTATAACTCTGAAAACAATTCCAGATCACCTCATTCTGATACTCTTAGCTTTAGTCATAATATACTAATATTATGCCTATATGCTTTATACTATATATAGTATATATACTATATACTAATGATATTAATAATCAAGTAAGTGTAATTCCTTTTATGGTAGACCTAAAATGAAAGACATGTAGATCAACACAAGGTCTACACTGGGATCCAAGCACCCAGGCCCAAAAGAGGACCTAATTATAGGGTTCATATGTCTCTCCATGATCTGAAGTGGCCCCGAAGAGGTCATTTGCAGCATATGGAAAGCAACTCTGCCCTCAAAATAACTGGCTTCATCTGACACTACTCATAAGAACCTAGAGATATGTTTTTCTCCTTAAATAGGATTTTTTTTAAAGATGCCATTAGTAGTAGACATGGCTGACAAAGAGAGTACAGAAAGGGACCTGCATTTGATAATTCCCAAAAGCTCTTGTGACTTCCTCCGATGATGACTTTAGCAGTTGGCAAAGCATCTCTGTTCACAAGACACATGTGTCAAAAACAAAAACAAACACAAACCTGGTCGTAAAAAACTGACTTCCACGTGGAAGGGAAGGCGGGAACAGTTTCTATTTTTGGAAGGACAACCGTACTTTGTTTTAATCACTTGTGAAGGATCTAAAACTAAAACTCTAAATGAGGTTAATAAATAAAGAAGAGTTAAAATGGAAACAAGTTTCATAATCAGCTTGCAGATAAATACTGCTGCATATTCTATTAAGGCTAGTCCCAGGGCTGAAGCAAGTCAGAACAGATTTTTCACAAATACCCGCAGTTCAGAGCTTTTAGGTGTAAATGGATCATGAGAAAACATTTTAATAAACAACACCACTATTTAGTAAGAATGATAAGAGCAGCAAGCAATCAAGAACTATCTAGTAGAAAGCCTCTTCTCTCTGAAAGGATTTTTCCTTAATCTCCTGAACAACTGTGTTCAGAATCACATGCACATAATAAGTCTAAGACATCTAGTCATACCCCATTGAAGCCATCCGTATTTTTCACTGAGCATAAAGTATTTACTTAACATTCCAGCTCTTGCAATTAAAACTCTGAGCTGAGGTTTCTCTGAGGGCTCTGTACCTTATGCCTAACATTGATCATATTTAGGAGCATAGACAGTCTGACCTGAACTTCTCTACCCACTCTAGTAAAGATTTCAGGTTTCTACTTTAGGTAGGCAGATGACCGAGTTAAAAAAAATTCATCATAATAATAACTTCAGGGGACATTGATTAATCAAACTTTAAATACAAATTGTCAGAAATTTAGAAAATTTTCTTTCTTGTAAATGCTGATCAGGAGGTCAGTGTAAGGTAGCGCTGGAAAGAAAATCACAGGCCAAAAATGAAGTCAGCCACTTCCATTAAGAGCCCCACATCAGTAAACCAAGGCTTGACCCCTAAACTAACTGCAGTCTCAGCCCTTGCCCCAGGAATGTAACCTTGCACCAGGAAACCTGGAATTTCCTGGTCGGCACTAGGAAACTTACTGATAGACCCTTTCCATTCCCCTTGGAAGGGCCACCTCACCTAACATAACACGTTCCTTGCTAATACCGTCTTTTTTTTTTTTTTTCATTCCCTCTCTACCTTTAAAAACTTTTCCATTTCTACATCTTGACAAAACTCCTTTCCATTTGGTAGATGGGATGCTACCTGCTTCATGAATTGTTTAATAAAGCCAGTTAGATCTTCAGTGCTGTGCTGAATTTTGTTGTTTATGAGTAGTAGTTGGTGCTACTGAAAAAAATTTTACAAAGCCAAAAGAAAGTTCAGCCTAAAACTCGCAATCTCAGTATTTTAGTTTGGGGAAAAACAAAAACATATGTAAAAGACCAGAAACAAGTGGTAAGAGTCACCAGTCAGGTGATATGCAGGAGATGGGGGATGAATCAACTTTCCTAAGCCCTGCAGACTTCTGAGTACGATACAGATGGATGGATAGTATCCATTGGATTTAGCACACCAGGACAAAGCTGGTACCCTGGCGAGTGCTATTTCAATGGGAAGCCATTGTGATGAATTGAGAAAGAGAGATAAGGAGTTGAAAACAGTAACCAGTGGCAGAGGCACTGAGGCAGAGAGGCCTGGATTTTAATCCCTGCTTAGACATTGAAGATATAGCCTTGAACAAGCCATTTAACATCAAAGAACTACAGCTTTGTACTCTATATATTTAGGGATGAGAACAGTACCACCCAGAGTTTTGTGAAAATAAAATGAGATATTGGAGGTGATTTTCTAGAACGGCATCTGGCATATAGTAAGCACTCGATGACTGTCAGCTATTATTTTGAGAAAAAGAAAGACATAAAATCAAGTGCATAGTTTTTGTGTCCCTGGCGACTTTGTCTTGATTTTGAATGTAGGTGAATGTGTTGGTGTAGATGGATGTTTTAAATAGGAGTAAATTGAGCCCATTTATAGGCTAAAGAGAATGAGCTGGTGGAGAAACAAAAGGAGGTATCTGAGTTCTGCTTAGGGGATGGAGTATCTCCATTTGGAGAATATACTTTCAGAAACCTACTAGGGACAGATGAGATCTTCCGGGCAGTAATTTTAGCTGGTGTCAACACATCACAAGAGGGAGGAAGTTGCTTTGAATGAAACAAGGGGAAGACAGTGTGCTGTTAATAATGAATGCAGAATCTGCATCAAAGACTTGGATACAAGTATTTTTTTTGAGAGGTGGTCCCAAAGAGCAAAGATAAGTGAATGCAGAAACGGATACTAGGAAGGAGAAAAAAAAAATATTGCAGTGTCTTAAATAAATTTCTAGCTGAGAATTGAAAGGAAAAAAAGCATTTATTGATCATCGTCCATCCTCCATTGGTGCAGGTTTTCCCAGGGGATGTGAATTCAACGCCCTTACATTTCGGGCTGTGTGTACATCACCCCTGCCTGACTAGGCTCTGACCAAATCTGATAGTACGATGTCAAAGAAGATGTGAAAGATTTTTGGTGCATGCTTGAGACAAGGTGCTGTCAGTTCCGGGTAAATTGAAGACTACACAGAATTAATTTGCTGTAGCCATGCCTGGAATCAGAGATGAGGCCATGAAAATGTGAGATGGTGAACAAAAGGCATCTGACACAGTTTATCCATTGTAGTGTTCCTGTCATTCATGAAGTCTGACCCATAAGTGAGTATTCTAGGATTTGGCCTTCAAAAGACTTAGTAGGGAAAGGGTTTGTGAAACAAGACACCAATGTCTTCCTTTCCTTTCCTGCTATAGTGTTCATAGGATCTTNATGTATGGGCGCGAGTGCAAGTACGGAGCTCCTTACTTCTCCGCCATCTTGCCCCCTCCTGTTCATAGGATCTTAACTGATAGTCATCATCTTCTGTCTTTATCCCCTATTTTGAATTTTCTCATGCTAAACTATAACTTCAGCTAATCTGGCTGCTTTTCTATAGGGTGACATAAACTTTTACCCCTGAGGGTTCTGAGCCCTCAATAACTCTGCCATTATTGAATGGTAATTACTGCAGCTGCCCATTCACCATAATGACTAGGTATAGAAACACAGAGCAATGTTCTAGTTAATCCCTTCCTGTCTCCACATTTAACAGTGGTCCTAGCTCCTAATGGCAGTCAGGAACTTTTTTCTGCTGGTTCACTAGGATAAAGATCCAAAAGTGATCTGTAAATAGTCATAGCTTCACAGTCAGTAGAAAACCTTGAATCCGGTAGAAAACCTATACTGTGGCATGAGATTTCAGAGGAAGCCTGCTAGGCCTGCACGTATGCAAAATCTGTAAGTGCAGCAAAGGTAACTTCTTGGGCAATCCTCAACCAATAGGGAACTGATGGCTAAATGTTACTCATTGTCCGTTCTCTGTTCCCTGACTGAAGGAATCACCTATGGGAACAAGGACCTCTAGATCTATATATTTTAAGGTTGAAAACACCAATTCTGCAAGTGGGACACTGGAAATGGTGGTGAGGGGGGGCCAACCTTACACCTGATGTTTATTTTTCAATTTAGATATTCTAGACTTTGAAGACACAGTATCATATATTGGGTGTTGATTTAGCTTTCCAACACTGCAGAGCTTTGTTTCCAGACCAGCATCCAGGTGACATTTGAATAGGCTTCTCTCATTCTATTAGATGGATTGCTTCTGTGAAATGCATGTATTTGTGCTAGGACCAGTCCATTCCATGGTCTCACATTCCTTGCTACAAAATGGGTCCATTATTTGGAGATAATACTGTGGAAAAAATTCATGCCAATAAATAAGGCAATGTGTAAGCTCTTATGTTAAGGTTGGGGTAGAGGAACTTCTATCAGGGAAGATAAGAGCAAATCTGGAGTAGATGGTGATACCATAGAGAGAAATCATCATTAATTTCTGATGTTGACAGGGCAGATATTCAGAAGCACTGTAGCTAGGTTAGTCTTGGAACGAGAGTTAATGTTTCTGGAACCATGCATAGTCTACACTCTGCCACACTGGCCTTTCTGTTCATGGCCCATGTAAGCACTACAGCGATAACGAGAAAGGCTGTGGATCCACAAGGCAAAGCATAGGAAACCTTTGAATTCTGGACTTTGACTTTTCTTTGAAATTCCCAGGTCTGGTTTTGAGTTAAATCTGCTCTGTTGCTGCAGAAAATGAGGGTCTTTCTAGATGCCACCCTGGAAGTCCTTCCTTCACAACATGCCCTGACTTGATGGTTGTCTAAGCTTACTCTGTCATTTTCTTTGCTCAAGTCTTCCGAGGTACAAACAGCAGCCAATCCATTTAATAATCCTTAAACTTACCATTGCCCTCATACAAATGATGTGTTAGAGGTGCTGAATTATCCACTACTTGGTCTTCCACCAGCCTTCCACTGGGCTTATTCCATAGCAGGTAAAAGATTTAGTTACTGTGGTGCTATAACATACTTGGACTTCATCATCACCACACTGTGGGTTTCATGTTTCCATCTGACTGTTAAGTGATTAAGTTCTAGAATCCTACCCTATATATCTGGTTGCTAGATACCAACTGCTTTAGCCATCATCCCCTATAGAAAGAAAAGCTTCAAAGACTTCTGAACAGGTAGTTTATTTGGAAGGTAGTCACAGTGGGCAGGGGTTAGCAAACAACAGAAGTAAAACAAGCAAGGAGAAAAGGATATGCGTTATTAAATTAGGCACTGCCATTACCCAGCACTCCAGAAACTTCTCTGAGGAACATAGAGAAAACCTCCCAGAATTGTCCACTTGAAAAGTGCCAATGAGTAGTATTTATCCATCAGCCCTCGATTGGGTTCAGAATAGTGCAAGAATGTGTTAACTTTCCTGTACTTTCAGGGTTTGCATGCACATGGGCTTCCCCTGCACCCCATGCCACAGCACTGGAAAAGCCTCATGCAGCCCTTGGTGCAAGACTGTGAGGAGGTGCTGGAGGAATAAAGTGAGTCCAGCCGTACACAGAACTTCTCTCTGCAGCCAGAGTCAGGTAAATTGGAGAAGATGGAGATTGTGCACAACAGATAGCTGTTACAGAGGGGGCAGGAAGAATAAACAGGAGAAAATATCAAATGAGAGATAAGGGATGAATCTAGAACTAGATGCATTAGAACTCCATATTGGTGGGTGAACAGAGGATACGGTCATGAACAATTCCTATTACATTTAAAGTCATACATGGGGTGCCTGGGTGGCTCAGTCAGTTAAGCGTCTGACTTTGGCTCAGGTCATGATCTCACGGTTCGTGGATTCGAGCCCCGCATCGGGCTCTGTGTTGACAGCTAGCTCAGAGCCTGGAGCCTGCTTCTAATTCTGTGTCTCCCTCTTTCTCTGGCCCTCCCCTGCTCATGCTGTCTCTACCTCCCTCTCAAAAATAAATAAAACATTAAAAAACTAAAAAAAATAAAGTCATACACTGCTGTAGTATAAACCACTTCTGTGTGTACTTCCCAAATCTCTAATAAACTCTGCGAAGCCAAGGAAATCTGCATGTTAATGGGTATTTGGTAGAACTCAAGGAAGTGGCTTACCTGTTAGATTAGGTTTAAGCTATTCCAAAGGAAGCATGAAGGCTGCACTCAGGAAAGGCACGAGGCCTGGAGAAAGAGAAAATTAAGAAAACGTTATCACATCTCTCCTTAGACATTTGGAAGAATATCAGGACAATGCTTTTGGAATTCTAACAAGTCATGGGACTTCTTTTAAGTGAAGTATAACACTCATACCAAAAAGCACATAAATCACAGGTGTATTTTCACAAAGTAAACAACCCATATAATCAACCCCTCTATCAAGAAGGCTGTTTTGTACTCCTTTCCAATTACCTACCCCTGGGTTGGTCACTTTCCTCAGTTTTAACACCATAGTTTGATATTGCCTTTTTCTGAACCTTATTCAAAGGCAAAGTTGGGGCCTCGTTTCTGTCACTCAGTTTGTGAGATTGTTGCCACCATGGATTTTTCTGAAAATTAAGTTCAAGGTCCTTGAACGCAGTAGCTTTGCTTCTTTCTGGACCATGAGGACCTAGGCTGTGTCTGATTCATCGCTCTTGCCAACACTTAGGACAATGCTTAAGATCATGATGAAATGAGTGATTCCTTGTTTTTTATCCACCACAGGATTGACTAGCACTGTCTACCCTTTCTCAGGACACAGTAAATGGGAGTTGATTCTTAGATGGTAAAATTATAGAAATTATCCATTCTTGTGCCTCTAATATTGCTATTGGTATCTCAATCCATAAATGCCAATCTTAAGTTTGCAATTTATACGTCTCTGTTTTTATTTCTTTGTTTAATTTTTAGTGAGACAAAGGATTCCTAATTTTGCAATCAAGACTCTCAAAATAGCATGAAGTAATGAAAGGGGTGTAGTGAGAACATGGTGGGAAAGGAAGAGACTGATTTCTAGTAGGTCTAAAACAAAATGTGAGAAAAAGTAAACATCCCAGAAGGGCTGAATTTCGTGTGGTTTCAAAATATTTCCATCAAAGCATCTACCTTTTTTTTCAGAGTTTGCATAGTTACAACTATAGATCACACTGAAATTATAGATTTGGAGATTTTGGTATGTTTCTCAAAGATAAAAGCAAATTTTGTGAATTTAAGCAGAGTACAAAAGCTGATCAAGAGTCTTCAGTGAATGGTTATAATTACTAGTTAAAATTATAGTTTGTTTTGTCTTAGTAGAATCTATACATGTGCTTAAAGATCAAGGAGACACTGTTTCTAAGTTTTCTTTTTTAATCTTTCTGTAATGGAGAACAACACATTCTAGCATGATTTGCCATGAAATCCCCTTCTCTTCATTATTGGTGAAAAAGTTTAATAATAGTATTGGCTAAAACATATATACCAATAGCCTAACTGTAATAATAGTATAATAGCATGCTAATAATTACATAGTAAGACATAACTAGCACTCGTTATGTGCCAAGGATTATTCTAGGTACGTTATATAATATATTGCAGGGAAGAATTTATATATTAACTTAAATATTAACGCCTTTAATCCTTATACAGCTCTGTGAGGTAGGGACTTCTATCATCTCCATTTTACAGTTAAGAAAACTGAGCATTTTAGAAATTAAGAAACAAGATCACACACTGGGAAGAAGTAAACCCAGTACATGAACACAAGCTCCGGAGTCTGTGCTTTTAGCTGCTGTGCTATGCTGCTAATTAAACCCAAGAGAGGTAACTTTGGCATTTTACCTCATCTTGTATGAGAAGACTTACACATTCTTCCCTCCGCTGAGTGCCTCTTTTATGTGAATGTTAAGGAAGTCTGGAAGGAGTAACACAGAAGGTCTGGAAGAGAGGCAGAGAGAAGCGTAGAGATGGAGAGTAACAGGCAAGAAGTGGTGTGGCTGGGCTTGGAAGCCAGGGGAAAGACATGCGCAATGCAGGAGACCAGGGAGGAGTCTTCCCAGGGTGACTCTGGGCACTTGCCACTATGGGAAGAAAATCATTCTGAACATATCGCCCAGAAGAAGGAGTATAAAGAAAATCACAAGGATATTAATAACCTATTTTAAAATTGGCTTTAAAACAACACAGATATGAAATCTTTGCTTGGCTATCAGATGGTTAGAATGAATATTAAACTATTAAAAATTAATACAACCACATTAATTTTTTTGAACAGGAAATTAAGGCACTCTAATGTTCTTAAGCATTAAAATGAGAACTGAAAGAAATTAATAAAACTAAGTGACCAATTCTGGGGTGATCAAATGATGGAGAAATATCCATTGAGAGCAATACATCTAATCACAAAAAAGAAACATACACTCTGAAATGCTGATCAATATAACCAAATGTATTTCTGTCCCTCCATCTCTTCCAATGCTTTCTATTTCTTTCTGCTTTAGAAACAAAGCTGGTGAAGAATTTAATTTCTTGGACAGTATGTAATAACTTGGAGTTAACTTATCGATGAATCTGGCCATGGCCTATCAATATTATTAATTGATATTTTATCATTAGAGAAAGATACATTATTTGTTAAAGCAAACTACGTGTTACAATGAAATCCCAGACCTCCCAAATCCTGTGTGGAATTAATACATTAACATGTTAGGTAATAAACACAAATTGGAAAAGTGACTCTACTTCCCAAGATGCATATGTGAAATATTTTTGGAACATTAATAAGCATGTAATTTATTCAAGACAAGAATTCTTAGATATTGGGGCACCTGAGTGACTCAGTCGGTTAAACATCCAACTTTGGCTCAGGTCATGATCTCACAGTTTGTGGGTTCAAGTCCCACATCGGGTTCTGTGCTGGCAGCTCAGAGCCTGGAGCCTGTTTCAGATTCTGTTTCTCCCTGTCTCTCAGCCGCTCTGCCACCCACACTCTGTCTCAAAAATAAATAAACTATTAAAAATTAGAAAAAAAAGAATTCTTAGATTTTATACAGCATCTTTATGTAGTTTGCCATCATGAGATTGATCCAGAGCATGCATACAACATATTTTCTGAGGGCTTTAACCTTTAGAATTTGAATGAAATGTATACAGTCTATACAAACCTCAAAAAAATGTCTGGCTGATTTTATTTTAAAGTGTTTCAGAGCAAGACTGTGAGAAATTGTTTCTTAGAAAAGCACATTATTGGTTTCATATTAACAGATCATATACATTTAGAAAAATTTGATCTTATATTTGAAGAAAATATTTTGAATATGGATGAATGAATCCATGGTTTATTAATCATCGTTAAGTACAGTTCAACTTAAATTTAAGTTAATCAAATTAAGTTTAAGTAAACAACACCCTTCTTTTGGGCATTCTCTGTATGACTTTTGGAGATCACAAAAAAATAGCATGGTATGATTCTCATCAAACAAGCTTATAAACTTGTTTGAAAGATAATATACAAAGATAGCATAAATAACACAACAGAATAATATATTTCACATGGTGTTAGAATGCAGTTTGGTAGAAATGGGAAAGATTTTCATTTGGCCAAGGTTTTTATGGAAGACGGAAGTATTACCCAAAGAGCAATAAGACTCCTGAGCACAGGGAAGAAAAATAACGTGAAAGATGAATTGGGCTGTGGTAAGCTTGGATGAGAACATCTCTAGAAAGGGTAAAAGGTCCCGGTGAACCGAAAGGGAAAAGGTCTGCCCCAAAGCACAGACATGGATAAAAAGAAGT
This sequence comes from Crocuta crocuta, assembly GCF_008692635.1. Lineage (NCBI taxonomy): Eukaryota > Metazoa > Chordata > Mammalia > Carnivora > Hyaenidae > Crocuta > Crocuta crocuta. The sequence goes on along the minus strand of NW_027530988.1, from coordinate 4,380,012 downwards.
TTCCTCCAGGGTTGAGACATTCATTTACTTAATAATTACTTAACCCTACACATACTGTGTATCAGGCACAGTACTAGACAAAGATGCCTGACCTTCTAGAACTTATTTCCTAACTGGGAGAAACATAGAGTCACGGTCAGTAAATATGACATGTAAATACTTGAGTAGTTAACACAGTAGTTTAGAAGTAACAACAGCTATGAAAAGGTATTAGAACTCAATAAGGAGGATTGAGGATAAGAGGGAAAGAATGGGTTGTAAGTGTCAAATGGTTAAGGAGGATAGACCTCATTAATAAAGTGACATGGGAACAAAGATTTGCAGATTCTGGGAGATGAATGTTTCAGGCAGAATAACCAGCATAATGGCCCTAGAACAAGAGAAGTGCACTAGGTTGCGGGAGAACAGCAAGAAAGCCAGTGACTCTGGGATGGAGTGAGCCAGGAACACTAGTAGGAGGTAAGATCACAGAGGTAAAGGGGCCAAATCATACAGGGCCTTGCAGAAAACCATAAGAACTTGGACTTGCACTTTACATGAAATGCAGATTGCTTAAACGGTTTGCAACAGACTCATATATGATATTACTTTAGACTTTAACAGGCTTACTTTGACTGCCTTTGAATATGCCTCCCCAAGATGGAAAAGAAAGCTGGTAACTGGGACCACATAATTTGCATCATCTTTTTTATACATTTTACCTTGCTTTATAGTTTCTTCAAGAGTAAATCAAAATCAATCAATCACTTAAACTGCTCATTCTTACTTATTGTTGAATACAAATTCATACCCCATGTTCTAACCAACCTCAGGTGAACATTAAAGCCTACTGTGATAATACAAGCATAAGGAAATATGAACCTGGCCAAGGTAGTGGAAACTAAATTTAAAAGATAAGGTTTTAGAGATAAAGTCATCAACATAACTATTTTGGACTGAATGTCTCCCTGCAATTCATACATTGAAACTCTAGCCTTCAGTGGAATGGTATTAGGATGTGGGGTTTTGGCTGGTAATTAGATTTAGATGAGGTCATGAGGTGATAACCTCTCCCCCTTAACCCCCGCACCCCCGCCATGATGTTATTAGTGTCCTTATAAGAAAATAGTGTCCTTGTTCTCTCTCTGCCATGTAATTTGAAGATGGTAAGGAAATGCCCATCTTCAGACTGGAAGAAGGCCCTCATTAGACAATCAATGTGCTGGCACCTTGATCTTGGACTTCCTATACTCCTGAACTGTGAAAAATGAATGTTTGTTGTGTAAGTCCCCCAGTGATAATTTGTTATCAGCCCGAACTGGCTAATCCAATGCAGTGACTAAATGATTAGATCTATGGGGGATAAAGAACACAAAGGAACAGCATTTCTCTCCATTTTCTTATGACAGACCAAAGGACAATTGTGATCCATAGAAAGAAGCTTAGAATTTTTAGAAAGAAAGTTCTAGGAAGAAAGTAGGCGAGGAATCTGAGAATACTTGGTTTGAAATGAAGAAGCTTCAGTTTGTTGAGTACCTAATCTCTGACATGCACTGGGGTACACACATTCATGAATCTTATCTGATACAAGAGCGACAGAGGAAGTAAACTACACCTAGCATTGAATGAATCCCTCTGCTGGGGTGTTTGGGATGATGCAAAAGGAGATAGAAACAATGTATAGGAGCTGCAAGCCACATCAGTGATACTTGTGCAGTTAGTCTTCATAACCTAAACACTTGTATTTGTGTTTGTCATTCCTTACTGTTTTCCAACCAGTTCTTGAACTTTCAATCCTTGATTTTTGTCTTTTATCTCATTAGTTTTTACTTCAAACTTTGGGTTCTTTACAAATCTGACAAGTTTACTTTCTTCAGCTTTATTATGGCCAGCACTAAAGCTATCGAAAGTCACAGGCAAAGAATGTATCCCTGTGACATTTGCTCTTGAGTGGTCAGAGCAGAAGGCAAATTGAAGGAATTAAGGGTAAGAATGTGAAGGATGCAATTTCAAAACAAATAGTAAACAGTCTTTATTCAAAGACCAACATAATCTGATAAATAGAAAACTCTTTTAAAAAGTACTTAAAAACCCAAACCCTTGAACTAATGAATGAGTTTTAAAAAGTTAAAAATTATGGGGCACCCAGGTGGCTCAGTCAGTTGGAGATCTGGGCATCCATCTCTTGATTTCAGCTCAGGTCATGATCTCAAGGTTGTGGGGTCAAGCCCTGCATCGGCTCTGTGCTGGGTGTGGAGTCTGCTTGGGATTCTCTCTCTCTCTGTTTCTCTTTTTAAAAAAGAGTACAAGCCATAAGATCAATATAAAAAGTAAATTCTATTTCTGCATACTGCAATGAACAATCTGAATATTAAATCAAGAAAAATATTTTGTTCAGAATAATATAAAAACAAACAAAATAGTAAAAATCCATTCAACAAAAGACATGTAAGAGCTGTGCACTATGAGTTACAAAACATTGCTAAGGGAAAGTAAAGATCCACGGAGAAACATTCCAGCTTCATGGATTAAAAGTTTCAATATTCTTTTTTAAACTATAAGGTGGTTTTTTTTTTAAGTTTAGTTACTTATTTTGAGAGAGAGAGAGAGAATAAGGGAGAGAGATAGAGAGAGAGTCCCACGCAGGCTCCAAACCATCAGTGCAGAGCTCAATGTGGGGCTTAAACTCACAGTCCATGAAATCATGACCTGAGCCAAATCAAAAGTCAGGCATCTAACTGACTGAACCACCCAGGCACTCTGGAAGACCCAATATTCTGAAGATAGCAATTCTCTCCAAATTTCTCAAATAACAACACAAAAGATATCGAATCATCAGAGCAAAATTTTAAAAGGAGAGCAACATAGGAGAACTTATACATCCAATTTCAAAACTCACTGTAAAGATTCAGCAATCAAAGCTTTGGCGTTGGCATAAAGATAGGCAAATAGATCAATGAAACAGAACAGAAAGCCCAGAAATAAATGTTTCAATTATGGTTAGTTGATTTTCACCAAAGGTGCCAAGGTAATAATTCATTGGTGAATTTTCAACAAGTGATACTAGGACAATTGAATATTCATA
>NW_027530988.1:4369164-4376937 GCF_008692635.1 Crocuta crocuta | reverse complement strand
ACCCTTACCACTTATCATATATACAAATTAACAACAAAAATGGATTACAGACCTAAATTTAAGAGCTAAAATTATAAAACTTTCAGAGAAAAACATAGAAGAAAACGATTTGTGATCTTGGGTTAAGCAAAGATTTCTTAGATGTGACAAGCACATTTCATAAAAGAAAAAAGAGAAATTATACTTCATAAAAATGGAAAATGTTTGCTCTTTAAAAGACACTATTAAAAATAAAATGGCAAACCATAGACTGGGAAAAAATATTTGCAAATAATATACTTGCTAAAGGATTTTATTGGAAATGCATATACAAGGCTTACAACTCATTAATAAGAATACAAGCAATTCAGTTTAAAAAGTGGCCAACTATTTCACCGAAGATATACAACAGCTAATAATAATAATGAAAATTACTGAGGTACTGCTCAATGAGATACTGCTCATTGAGGTACTGCTACACAGTGAGGTACTGCTACACAGCCATTAGAATGGCTATAATCAAGAAGATTGACAATACCAAGTATTGGCAAAGGTGGAGAAATGCACTCTCACCCACTGCAATGGGAATTGTAAAATAGTATAGATCTTTTATTTTGTTATTTTTTTTACAATATAATGATTCAACAGTCCCATATATTAGTGCTCAAGAAAAATGTATTCTTAATCCCCTTTACCTATTTTACCCATCCCCTCACCCACCTCCCCTTGGGTAACCATCTGTTTGTTCTCTAAAGTTAAGACTCTGTTTCTTGGGTTGTCTCTCTCTCTCTTTTGCCTTTGTGTGCGGTTTTGTTTTTTAAATTTCACATGAGTGAAATCATATGGTATTTGCCTTTCTCTAACAGACTTATCTTGTTTAGTATTATACTCTCTAGATCCATCATGTAGTAGCAAATGACAAGATTTCATTCTTGTTTATGGCTGAATAATATTTCATTACATAGATATACCACCTCTTCTTTATCCATTCATCAATCGATGGACACTTGGGCTACTACCACAGTTTTGCTATTGTAAATAATGCTGCAATAAACATAGAGGTGCATGTGTCTCTTTTAATTAGCATTTTGGTAGTCTTTGGGTGAATACCAGTTGTACCCATAGGGTAGTTCTATTTTTTATTTTTGAGGAACTTCATACGTTTTCCAGAGCAGCTGCATCATTTGCATTCCCACCAACCATGTACAAGTGTTCCTTTTTCTCTACATCTTTACGAACATTTGTTGTTTCTTGCACTTTTGATTTTAGTCATTCTGAGAGGTATGAAGTGAAATCTCATACGGTTTTGATTTGCATTTCCCTGATTATGTGTGATGCTGAGTATCTTTTCATGTATCTGATGTTCATCTGTATGCATTTGGAGAAATGTCTGTTCATGTCTTCTACCTGTTTTTTAATTGGATTATTCATTTTTGGAGTGTTTAGTTTTAGAAATTCTTTATATATTTTGGATACTATCCCTTTATCAGATACATCACTTGCAAATATCTTCTCTCATTCCATATGTTATCTTTTAGTTTTATTAGTTGTTTCTTTTATTGTGCAGAAGCTTTTTGTTTTGATGTGATCCCAATAGTTCATTTTTGCTTTTGTTTCCCTTGCCTCAGGAGACATATCCAGAAAGATGCTGCCATGGTCAACATCCCCAATATCTGAGAAACTACCTGTCCTCTTTTCTAGGATTTTTGCACACATTGCAATTGGAATGTAAAGTGGTGTAGACATTTTAGAATACGGTTTGACAGTTTCTTAATAACTTAAACACAAACTTATCATATGACCCATAAACTTCATTCTTCTAGATTCCAGTATCCACCAAAAATGAAACTTTTGTCCACCTAAGACTTAAATGTGAATATTTATAACTGCCTTTTTCATAATAGCCAAAATATCCATCAAGTGGTGAATTCATAAATATATTATAGTATATTCACTCAATGGAATACTGTGCAGCAATAAAAAGGAATTATTTACTGACACATGCTACAACATGGAGGAACCTCAAATTGTTATGCTGAGTATAAGAAGCCAGACACAGAAGATCACATATTGTATGATTCTGTTTACATGGAATTTCCAGAAAAGTCAAAACAATAGAGAAAGGACAGTAGTTGCCTGGGCAGTAGCAGAGATTAACTGCAAACAGTCACAAAGGAAAATTATGGTGTGATGAAAATGTCCTACAACCTGGGTTGTGATGATGGCTGCACAGCTGTTTACGTGTACTAAAAATAATGAAATTATGCACTTACAATGCTTACATGTTTATGGTCTACAAATTATATCCTAAAAAATTATTATTTTTTTTTTTTTTAAATTTTAATGTTTTATTTATTTCTGAGAGAGAGACAGCATGAGGAGGGGAGGGTCAGAGAGAGAGAGGGAGACACAGAATCTGAAACAGGCTCCAGGCTCTGAACTAGCTGTCAGCACAGAGACCCGATGTGGGGCTCGAACCCACGAACCGTGAGATCATGACCTGAGCCAAAGTCGGCCGCTTAACCGACTGAGCCACCCAGGTGCCCCCTAAAAAATTATTTTAAAAAATCAAATACATTTTCAAAACAGCAACACTTCAATAGTCACACTCAGAGTATTTGCAATACAACCGTAGGGGCACCTGGGTGGCTCAGTTGATTAAGTGACCAACTTCAGCTCGGGTCATTATTTTGCGGTTCATGGGTTCGAGCCCAAGGTCAGGCTTTGCACTGACATTTTGGAGCCTGCATCAGATTCTCTGTCTCCCTCTCTCTCTCTGCCCCTCCCCTGCTCATGTTCTCTCTCTCTCTCTCAAATATAAATAAACATTAACAAAATTTTGAAATACAACTTTAATTCATCCTAGAGGTGTAGTTTCTAAGTAGGCTGTACTTTGAGGTCCCTTGTTAAAAATCTATTTTCTCACCCCCATCTCTATAATGAGAGTTGTGAACCCATAACAACAACAAACACATATGTTTCCCATATTTTGACAATAAATAGTTGATTGAATATTTAAAATATCTGGTTAAAGTCAATGAATCAGGTATTTATTCTACATGGTATCAGCATCTGCAATGTTAAAAGTGAATTGCTTTTTTAAAAATAAAGTGATCAGAGTTAATTGAGTCTGATATACAAAGCCTTAATATTTTCTTAGCAAATTTTTTGTTCACATTATCTTAGAGTATTTTCAGGTAATGATAAATCTGAATAAAACATGGAACTAAAATTTTTTCCATCATTTCACCAGAGTAGCAATGTTTTTCAATTTTAATTGTGGTGAAATATACACAACATAAAATTTGCCATCTTAACCTTTTTTTTACGCATATAGTTCAGTGGCATCCCGTACATTCATATTATTACGCTATCATCATCATTGTCCATCCAAAGAACCCTTTCATTTTGCAAAACTGAATCTCCGCGTCTTTTTAAAAGGCTCTCCATTCCCACTTCCCCCAAGCCCTTGGTGACCACCACTGTACTCTCTATCTCTATGAATTTGATTACACAGGGCACCTCATGTAAGTGGAATGATACAGTATTTGTCTTCTTGTGACTGGCTTATTTAACTTGGCATAATGTCCTCAAGGTTTGTCTCTGTTATAGCATGAGTCAGAATTTCCTTCCTTTTAAGGCTGAATAATATTGCACTGTATGTCTATACCACACTGTCTATCCATTCATCTGTCAGTAGACACTTGGGTTGCTTCCACGTTTTAGCTATTATGAATAATGCTACCATTAACATAGATGAACAAATACTTCTTTGAGTCCCTGCTTTCAATTCTTTTGGATATATACCCAGAAGTAAAATTGCCAGTTCATATGGTAATTCTAATTTTCTGAAGAACCATCATATTGTTTTCCAAAGCAGTTCCACCATTCATTATTTCCATCATTTGTACATCAGGATTAGGGTTCCAGTTTCTCCACATCCTCACCAACACTTGATATTCTGTGTGTGTGATAATAACTACCTTAATGGGTGTGACTTATCTTTGAACACAGTATTCCCGTGTAAAAAAATTTTTTTTAAGTTTATTCATTTTTGAGAGACAGAGAGAGAGACAGAGTATGAGTGGGGGAAGGGCAGACAGAGAAGGAGACCCAGAATCCGAAGCAAGCTCCAGGCTCTGAGCTGTCAGCACAGAGTGATGCAGAGCTTAATCTCACAAACTGGGAAATCATGACCCGACCCAAAGTCAGAACTTAACTGACTGAGCCACCGAGGCACTACATATTCCCATTTAATTTTTAATATTACTCTATCTGTCTTTGATATTAAATCATTGCTTATCAAACTTAATCAAATAGAATGTAATTAGAAGATTCAATTCTTCACATTCAGAATAATGTGTTAGACTCATACCCTTTTTAACTATCCCCTTAGATTCTGCTATGCACCAACTTGTACACAGTATATTGGAGCAATGTTTCAACTAGAAAAACCTTGAACTCCAAGTCAGATCAACCTGAAAGATTTTTTGAACCAAACTAAAAATTAAACCCAAATACTAATAAATATTTTAGGAATGAGCTGCGTCTTATCCCATATACAGATGAAGCAGTCCAAGTCAGAAACAAATCCACACAACTCATGATTTAAAAAAAAAAAAACTAAGTCATTTGAAACGCCTTTTGAAATAAACAAGAACATATGTAATATTTCATTCAGATCAAGTCTCTGAATACAAGTAATGTTGGCATTTGGAGTTCCTGCTGCAAATTTTCTCCTATCCCGTTCCATCAAAACAGAGCTACAAGAACTAGTGTCTTTTCAATTTTTTGCTGATTATGGAACATTTCCATTGAATACCAGGGATTTTCAGTAAACATTCATCTTCTCTGTCAGCTAGTTTCCCTGTATCATTTCAGTTGATCTTTATCTCCTTCAGCAATAACATCTCTCCTAAATTCAATTTTGAGAGCTTCTGTTCTCTGCTTCCTGGTGCTCCATGTTTTTAAAATTCCTACTTTTTTTTTTTTCTTAACCAAATAAAAGTACTTAGCTTAGGGTAGCAGGCAACAGATTCGTACTAATTCAGGTCCAAGTGCCCTACCAACCTATGGTCCAACACAAAGTTAGCAATACACCTGATCCTGACACTTGAGTAACAGGTCTCTCTTTGGTGAATAAGGCAACCATCAGCAGCAGACCCAGTTTGGAATCTCCTGGGAACATGTGAACATGACAGTAAACAGCCTACATCAAAGCCATTTCAATTCTGCAACAAGCCTTTCTGCTTCAGGTAAGTGATATACACCCAAACAAAACATTAATCAGAAGATCCATTTCATCTCCCGTGGGGAAATGGAGCTATAAGCAGAATAATCCTGCTCTCTAAGTGTGATTTTCAACTTTAAAACAATTTCCTTTAAGGAATTCTAGAGGCTGATAGAAGCACTGTAAATTGAGTAGGGATTTCATGATAATAATAATAAAAAAAAGTCTTGCTGCAAATAAACATGAACACTGTAAAATTTGAACTCTTTCTGTTAATTAGGCCTATCAGCTGGGGGGCTATATTTGAGGCCATCTTTGTCTGACAGGTTGCTCTTAATGTAGTTGAGAATGGTTTACATTGTCTGTGCAAGGACCCTTTGACCTGTTTGATTGGAGGAGTCTGTGTATTCATTGTTTTTTCCTGACATCTGATAACACAGAATTACAAAGAAGCACTGGCAACAGAGTCTGAATGTGGAGCATGGAAAGAGGATATTTGCTTTCCTGGCATGTGGATAGGGCTAATGTCGCAGGAAGTTTCCACTTATTCCATACAGCTGTTTGGGAATGTCAGCGGATGTTAGAGTATCCATGAAAGCCACCTAAAATTGCCAGACGACGATGCTTTGGTGCATGTTCATCCTAATCTTTACTCTTGTGTGGAAAACAATGAATTCAGTTAAGCCTATATACCACTCTTTATTTTTCTCTTCTTCTTTTATTCCTGAATCCCCAAAACTTGTTGCATGGCATAGGTCCCAAGATGGGAAGAGGCTGTTAAGATTTTGGTAAGTCGAATGCTTTAGCCATATGTTTTCCTGAGTCTTACACAAAAGGTGATGAAAAGTAGATGATGTTTGGAGTAGCCATGTTTTTCCTGGACCAAGTTAGAGAGGAATTCTGTACCTGCTGAGGTTCTGACAACCCAGGAAGAAGTTAAAAACCCTAAACCCAAGTTCATTTTCCTGCTTTGCAAAAATGACAATCTTGTCACAAGTGTTATTTAAAATGTTAACATTTGTGCTAAACTAGCACATAAAAAGTAGGCTTTCCTTATAAAAAAGATAAAATATTATTTTCTCACCTTTTTTTAATTTGAAAATGAGTGAACATATTGTACTCTAAATCTTAAAACAGATACAAGTCTGAAGTTAACCAAAGAAAGAAGTAATAAATTGCCTCTGGAAATTATATGTTCATAGAAACATAATAGTAAGAGATGTTTTATAAGACTATGAGCTATCTCACAATGCTAACCAATGTCTTTAAAACACAAACAAGTCTTAATGGGGAGGTGAATCCTCATTCTCAGTGATTATATCACCTTCCCTTACAATGACTTTTATAAATAGATGCTCCTTTCATCCCATACTAGGATCCTTTACTGAGGATATACTTGAGCATCCCAGAGCCCTTCCCTTCTTGCAACAAAACAAATAATCAAGAAACAAGTTGTCTTTTTGTTTATTTGTTTCATTGCAGAGAAGAGTAATTTCATGGAAGAAGAGGAAAGCAATCTCTTCACTTTTTGCTTACCAAGAGCAATAGAGAGGCCCCTGTCTCATGAGCAACCTTTATTCTAAGTGTGCTGTAAATATTGATAGATCATAAAAGTCTGCATGCATGTATTAAAATCTATTGCATTCTTAATAATGAATCACTGCAGCATGCTTTTGAAACTTGATCTTGTTTTTTATCTTTAACGTAGTAGGAAATTGATTACAGAGGTCTATGGTGTGATGTTTTTTACTGACAGTCCAAATTTCTGAGAATACAAATTAAATTTTTTATTTTTTTCTTTTACTAATTGCATATACATCCAGAAAGTGATAATTCCCTTATATTTAGAGTAGGCAAATGCTCCTTGAAGATAGTGGGCAGGTTTAATTTTCATGGCTAAATATTTTCAGTGAGGAGTTTTAAATAATTCAAAAGAGAAACAGAAGATATAGTTTGTTAATCAGATTTTAAAGAAACATAGAATAACCTTTATCTTTTAGAGTTTTTTCAATGTTTATTTATTTTTTCTTTAGTACTCACTGCACCATAAGTGAGGATCAAACTCAAACCCCCAAAACAAGGGTCACATCCTCTTCCAAGTGAGCCAAACAGGTGCCCTGTAACATTCATCTTTTAGTCTGGAAAGTAAATACTTGAGGGGAACTTAATTGTCTTTTCACTATTCTAAAACACCTGACCAAATGTGTTTAGTATATAAAATACAGTTGATCTAAATCAGTTGTGTTATTGAATTGGGTTAATCCAAATGGTTCATCTTGTAACTACAAAGAGATCATCTTAAAATGGTTTAAAAGACAATGAAATGAAATAAGATCAGTATTTATACTGAGAACAAAAAATGGAAGACTAACTTTCTTGTATAGCATGGAGAATTACACTAATTATTCAAGATTTCCCCTCAATAGGAGAAAAAAAAAAGAATATTTGTAAGGAAAAGGAAGAATGTCTCATGTTTGTTAAAATCATTGATCAAAATTGGATAATACTATTATTGGTATCATCAACTCTTCCCATTACTCTTTAAAAATAAAAACTACCTATTA
>NW_027530988.1:4282264-4369157 GCF_008692635.1 Crocuta crocuta | reverse complement strand
AAATGCTTAGTTTCAAAAGACAGCTGTCTATATAGCCTTTGGCTAAGGAAGAGAGAAGCAATAAATAAGCTGTAATATCACGTGTTCCTGGCTCTGAGGAAACAGTATGAATTCACCTCTCATCTAATGTCATCTAAAGTGCTTCTTACCATTTTATAAGAGAATACAGAAAGTGACAGAGTTAGGTGAATTAATTTTCTTTAAGATAAAATCCAAAGGCTATCCATCTAATCATGTCAATATTTCAATGTTTCCTAAACAATTTAATTTCTTTTCAGTGCCTCTTCTAAACCATAGAGTAAGAAAAACAGAAGAGGATAAGCAATATGTAAGTCAATAACATTGGAGATAAATTATTAAATATATTGGCCCTGGCATATGTCCATAGTATTAATTGGAATCTGTATTAATATAATCTTTCTATGGGGAAATTTAACAATATGGTAGTTTTTAAAAAGTTCAAATCTTTGAAACAATTATTCCACTTAAAAATAATTTCTAAGGATGTATGATATACAGTATGTACTATAAGTAATGATACTTTTTAGTAGCCAAACAAAAAATGAAGTTACCTGAATACCTACCAATAATAAAATGGCTCTTTAAATTATGGTACCTCCACCTTATAATGTTGCACATGTCTTAAAATTATTTTTGAGGAAAGATTTTATGGTTTAGGTGATGTTTACAAAGTGACATAAATTGAGACATCAAATACAAACTTTTATAAATGGTAGGCTATGATCACATATTTATTAAAATATAGTTAGAAATAGCTGTATCTATATATAATACTTGAGTTTTTTGTTTCTTCTTAATATGTTCCTAAATTTTGGTGACAAACGTATTCATTTCTGGAGAGAAAAAATTATTTAAAATATTTTCTCCATCAAATGAAATAATGAGAAAATATTCTCAACTATGATAACATAAATATCAACGCACCTGAAAAATCATTTTTAGACCTGGATATTGTAGGCATGTGAGGTCAGGTTGAAGGCAACCACAGAATGTCTAGATGTGAAGAGATATGAAAAAGGTCAGGCAGGAAACCTAAAGCCAAATATCAAAACAACAATAACAGCACACATGCATGATTAAACACTTCTATTAAAACTGAACACTAAAAAAACCCTTCAATTCAGAGAAACAAAGCAAAATGACTTCAAAGGAAATATTAAAGTGTCCTCAATAGAACACAAGGTGATAGTAAAAAGAAGCAGGTAAGAAGATTGGTATATAAAGAATATAGCATATAAAGATGATCATAACAAATACATCAAAATGGTGTGTTAGAAAATGTTTAACAACTATTTTCTTCTAAAAAAAATTCTGATTTGGAGAATCTGCCAATTTCTGTGGTGTTAATAATCCTATCGTGACCCATTTTAAGCTGCTACTGTGAGATGCTACTGAAAGAACCTTTGGGAAGAGATGGGCACAGTCAATTCTTGTGCACTGGTACAAGCAAGTCCCTGAAACCATTGAATATATACCAGTAAATTACAGGGCAACAAAAATAAGTGTAAATGGATAAAATTCAGCTATTCAAAGGCACAAAATATTCTTAGGTATTTGCTTCCAATAATTTTCATAATACACAAAATATTTTGAAAATTAAGAGGTAACATATACTGTAAAATACTAATCAGAAAAAAAAATGTGCCAAACACACATCACACCCATACAGAGTTTGGAAAAGACATAGATATATATAAATCTGCCCCAAAATACCCAAGATTTTACTATAAAATATACCAAATAAAAAGTCAGTAAAGATAGGACATTACATAATAAAAGAAACAATTCTCAGTGTGTCTCAGGATATTGATACCACAAGTTTGTATGCATCTAGTAACACAGTCAAAATATACAAAACCAACTCATGGAAACTAAAAGGAGATTTGAACACACTTCTATTAGAAACCTACAGATCAAGCATTTAAAAAAATAAATGAGTTTAATAGTTATTTATAGATTCTTGAGCTAATAGAGACCATTCAATGTTTTGAAGTGCACATAAAATATTTACAAATTGGACCAAGTGATAGGTCAGAAGATGCATATTCAAGCAGTCAATGACATACAAAATATATTAATTACAATGCAGTTAAGTTAGGAATCAACAAATAAGAGGTGGAATCAATTTTGTGTTTAAAATTAGAAGTACCCTTCTAAAAAGCAATGAATTCAAGAAGAAACTATAATAGGGGCGCCTGGGTGGCTGAGTCGGTTAAGCGTCCGACTTTCGCTTAGGTCATGATCTCGCAGTTCTTGGGTTCGAGCCCCGCGTCGGGCTCTGTGCTGACTGCCAGCTGAGAGCCTGGAGCTTATTTCAGAGCCTGTATCTCCCTTTCTCTCTGACCCTCCCCTGCTGACACTGTCTCTCTCTCTCTCCTAGAAATAAATAAAAATATTTAAAAAAAAAGAAGAAACTATAATAAATTTAACAATGATAAAAGAACTAAAAATAAAAACTCATGGGCAGCATCTATTAAAACTGCATTCAAAATAATTACAATGTAGTAGAATACTCATTCAAAATAAAAGATGTTTAATAAGCATGAAAAAGTATAGTGAGATAAAGGGATTAGAAAAATATTTTACAGAGAAGTTGACATTTGAACTGCATTTTGAAATACAAATAGAAATTTGCCAGGGTAATTTTGGGGAGGATATCATTTTAAGTGAAGGGAGCAATGTAAGTAGCCCGCAAAACATTAAGAAATGTAATGTGTTTGGGAAACACAAGTAATCTAGTATTACAAGGTGATATAGTGAGAGATAAAATTGGAAAGTAAGTGGTGATCAGACAATTAGATCTTTTAAAATATGTCAAACTAGGGGAGTGGTTAGTACAGACTATAGTTATGGAATGAATAAGTCATGAGGGCGAAAGTTACAGAGGAGGGAATATAGTCAATAGTACTGTAATAGTGTTGTATGGAGGGGCACCTGGGTGGCTCAGTCAGTAAAGCAACTGATTCTTGGTTTCAGCTCAGGTCATGATTCCATTTTGGGATCGATCTACACCATCAGACTACACACTGAGCATGAAGCCTGCTTGGAGTTCCTTCTCTCTCCTTCTCCTCCTCTCTCCCCTTTTCTCTCACTCCAAATTAATAAAAAATGAAAATAAAGGTTGGCACCCAGTTGGCTCAGTTGGTTAGGCAACGGACTTCAGCTCATGTCATGATCTCATGGTTCATGGGTTCAAGCCCTGCATTGGACTCTGTGCTGACAGCTCAGAGCCTGAAGTCTGCCTCAGATTCTGTGTCTATCTCTCCCTCTTTCATCCCCCACTTGCACTCTGTTTCTTTCTCTCTCTCAAAAATAAATAAACATTGAAAAATAATGAAGGGAGAGGGCAGAATGGTGGAGCAGCATGGAAGTTCTCTGCTTCTCTTGTCTGTGCAATACAACTAGATCAGCAACAAACCATTTTGCACACCTAGAAAATTGACCTGAGAATTAACACACCAATCTGCATAACTTGAGCCACAGAACTTGGCAGATTCACAATATGGAAAGGTGAACTGGGAGAGAGAGAAGCTGTGGAGGGTAGGCAACAGAGATAGGAGGGAGAGTACAGGAAAATCACTCACACCAAAAGCAGCTGGAGAGAAAGAGAAAATGTGGAAAAACCCACAAGGGTCTGAACAAGAAAGGGAGAAAGGAGAAAGAAGAGGGTTTCAATACCATTAGGACTCTATAAACAGGGGAGCGCAGAGTCAGAAATTCTGCAGCTTCATACCTGGTGGTGCTCTGGTGACAAGGGTGAATCCCCAGGAGCAGGCAGTGAGGTCCAAGGGGTTTTTGGGACACAAGGAGAAGCTGTTCCCCTGATGGGAGGACATTTGGTAGAGGCCATGTGGCCTCTCCACAGGAAAAGGCCCTAATGGACCCCATAGAACAGAAACGTTTGCTGGTGTTGGAACAAAGACAATAGGGTGTCGTGAAGCCTAGTGCCAGTTATATATTGTGATTTACCTTAGTCCCCTGAACCACTGCTGCTATATGGGTGTGTAAACTTTTTCTGGGTCAGGCTGGCATCTGGACACAGTCTCTGGGCCTTTACAGTGGCATGGTCCAGCAAGCACTCCTGGGGGCAAACTGGCACCTGGCTATTGCTCAGCAAGACCCTCCCCCAGAGGGTCAGAATGAGTCCAAGTTACAGGGCTCTCAGAAGTGAGGGGTTTGGAAACACAGCCCCATTTGAGATAAAATTCAGGAGAGAGGTGCCACGTGGCAGGCTGATGGCATGGTCACCAACAGTGTAGAATCAGGAAGTGGATAGAAGCTAGAGACAAAGGAGGGGTGGGTGCCTGATGGCCAGTCTGTGAGAGCACAGAGTTCTGATGCTAGAGACTGGGAAGCTGGGTGATGCCATTTTCACCTGTCCCACACCTGTGCATACACCTGCATTCTCTACCTAATGGAGAATGGAGCTGTTACACCAAGTCCAGTCCAACTGTGCCAGCCAACCCTTAGAGGACGATCACAAGTCTCTCCCCTTGCTTAGTGTACAAACTATAAAGGGCTTCAGAGTTTGACTTCTGGGTGAAACTGGATGTCATTTGGCTTTCATTCTGTTTGCTGGTCCATCTATTCATTTTTTTTCCTCTTCTTCTTTTCTTATTCTTGGATACAGAGGAAGAAAAACTGTTCTTATTTTCCATTTTTATAAATTATTTTTTTACCATATTTTAATTTTTTGATAAATTTTTTATTCTATTTTACTTTCTTCATTTCATTTTATTCTCTTGTATCAATTATTTTAAATGTTTAAATGTTTTTTTCTTTCTTTCTTTTTTCCCTTTTCTTACCTTTCTGCTTTTTCTGTATTCTATCAAGCTTCTTTCAACAACCAGACCTAAAAACACCTAAGATCTAGCTTCCTTTATTTGATTTTTGTCTTGTTTTTAATTTTTTAATTTTAATTTTTATTTCATTAATTATTTCTCTTCCTCCAAAATGAGAAAAAGAAGGAAATCACCCCAAAAGAAAGGACAGAAAGAAATGACAGCCAGGGACTTAATCAACACAGATACAAACAAGATGCCTGAACTAGAATTTTGAATCACGATAATAATAGTTAGGATTGAACAAAAGCGTAGAATCCCTTTCTGTGGAATTAAAAGAAGTAAAAATATAATCAGGACAAAATTAAAAATGGCATAACTGAGATGCAATCTTGAATGGATGCCACAGAATAGAGCAGCAAATCAGTGGTAAAGAACACAAAATTATGGAGAATAATCAAGCAGAAAAAAAGAAGGAAACTAAGGCAAAAATGCACATTATAAGAATTAGAGAGCTCAGTAAGTCACTAAAAAGGAATGATATCAGAATCATAGGGGTCCCAAAAGATGAAGAGAGAAAAGGGGGTAGGAGGTTTAGGTGAGTAAATCATAGCAGAAAACTTTCCCAACTTGGGGAAAGACACAGTCATCAAAATCCAGGAAGCACAGAGAACTCCCAGTAGATTCAACAAAAACTGACCATCAACAAGGCATATTAGAGTCAAATTCACAAACTGCACAGAAAATGAAAGGATTATGAAAGCAGCAAGGGAAAAAGATTCCTTAACCTATAAGGGAAGACAGATCAGGTTTGCAGCCGACCTATCCACAGAACCTTGGCAGGCCATGAAGAATTTAATGTGCTGAATCAGAAAAATATGCAACCAACAATTCTTTATCCAGCAAAGCTGTCATTCAAAATAGAAGGAGAGATTAAGAGTTTCCCAGACAAACAAAAACTAAAGGCATTCATGACCACTAAACCAGCCCGGCAAATTTTAACCACACCCTTAAAATTTGAAGGGGGACTCTCTGAGGGGAGAAAAGAGAAACAAAACAAAAAGGCCAACAGCAACAAAGACTATTAAGGACCAGAGAACATCACCAAAAACTCCAACTCTACAGGCAAGATAATGGCAATAAATTCATATCTTTCACTACTCACTCTAAATGTCAATGGACTAAATGCTCTAATCAAAAGACATAAAGTAATAGAATGGATAAGAAAATAAGATCCATCTATCTGCTGTTTACCAGAGACTCATTTTAGATCTAAAGACACCTTCAGATTGAAAGTAAGAGATGGAGAACTATCTATCATGCTAATGGGACACCAAAAAATAAAAAGCTAGAGTAGCCATACTTATATCAGACAATCTAGATTTTAAAATAAAGACTGTAACAAGAGATGAAGAAGGGGATTATATCATAATTAGGGGTCTATCCACCAAGAAGACCTAACAATTGTAGACATTTATGTCCCCACCATGGCACACTCAAATATATAAATCAATTAATCACAAACATGAAGAAACTCATTGACAATAATACCATAACAGTAGGGGACTTCAACACCCCACTTAGAGCAATGGGCAGATCATCTAAGCAGAAAATCAGCAAGGAAACAATGGCTTTGAGTGACACACTGGACTGGATGGACTTAACAGATATATTCAGAACATTTCATCCTAAAGCAGCAGACTACACAGTCTTCTCGAGTGCACATAGAACATTCTCCAGAATAGATCACATACTGGGACACAAATCAGCCCTCAACAAGTTTGAAAAGATTGAAATGATACCATACATGTTTTCAGACCACAATGCTATGAAACTTGAAATCAACCACAAGAGAAAATTTGGAAAGACAACAAATACTTGGAGATTAAAGAACATCCCACAGAAGAATGAATGAGAAAATTAAAAAGTACATGGAAGCAAATGAAGACGATAACACCACAGCCCACAACCTCTGAGATGCAGCAAAGGAGGTCATAAGAGGGAAGTATATAGCAATCTAGGCCTTCCTTAAAAAGGAAGAAACTTCTCAGATACACAACCTAATCTTATACCTTAAAGAGCTGGGGGGAAAAACCCCAGCAAATTAAACCCCAAAATAGCAGAAGATGGGAAATAATAAAGATTAGAGCAGAAATCAATATTGAAACCAAAAATCAAACAGAAAAACAATAGAACAGATCAATGAAACTAGGAGATGGTTCTTTGAAAGAATTAACAAAATTGATAAATTCCTAACCAGTATGATCAAAATGAAAAAAGGAAAAGACCCAAATAAATAAAATCAAGAGTAAAAGAGGAGAGATCACAACCAACACTGCAGAAATACAAAAAAATGGAAAAAAAAAAACCATTTAAAAAATGCGCTGTATGGTGACAGACGGATGGTAGCTACACCTGTGGTGAGCACAGCATAACCTATAGAGTTGTCCAATCACTATGTTGTACAACTGAGACCAATGTCATGTTACATGTCAACTATATATATGTCAACTATATTTCAAAAACAAAAACAAGAGGAGCAAATGAAAAGTGGCAACAATACATAATATAGTCTAAAGTGGTCATTTAGATACATGTTTTATCTCTGCTGAGATACATGTTGTATCTACTCCCTTTGCTCTTTTAGAAAATGAAAATCATTTGAAAACTTGGGGTATATCATTTGCGGTAGGCATATAACTTTTAACATAAATCACAACTAGTTGAGACAAATGAGTTAAACCATAGCAACTGATAATCACCAATTCTAGAGAGGGATTATATGTATTCATACCATGCAAGTATCTATAAATTCATGGCAGTATGGTTGGGGAGGAAAAAAAAATACTGAATTACTCAGATTTTCCTCTAAAGCTTTTGGTAAGCATTTGAGTTTTGGGTGGGCGCATGACATGGTCAAATTTGCATTTTGGAAGGATTGCTATTGTATCATTCTGGAGAACTGAGAGGTATGGGGTTGGGACTATTAAGAAGGCAGACACTATAAAAGCACAGAGATCATGAATAAGGCTATTAAAATAGTCCAGATAAGATATGGTATGACCTACATTAAGAGGAGAGGCAGTAGGATTAGAGAAAGGATGTATTTGAAAGTCAGAAAGAAATACAGTGAATGAGAATATCAAAGGTGATTAAATATACAAGGTAAGTGAGAAGAAAGGGACTGGAATCCCTGGTTTGGTGTCTATCTCAGAAGACTGGATAAAGGGTGTCTTAGCTCAGGCTGCTATAACAGAATACCAGAGACTGGAGGGCTGAAGCAACAGACCTTTATTTCTCCTAGTTTCAGAGGCTGAGAAGTCCAAGATCAAGGACAGCAAGGAATGTTTTATTCTGAGGTTTCTTCTGTTGGCTTGCAGGTAGTCACCATCTTCCTATGTGTTCACATGACCTTTTCATTGTGGCCACTGGGGAGCGAGGAAAGCAAGCTCCTGGAGTCTCTCTTTTTTTTTTTTCTTTTTAGAGGGAGAGACTGTGAGCAAGTTGGGGAGAAAAGAGCAGAAGGAGAGAGAGAAAGAGAGAGAGAGAGAATCACAAGAATTTACACTCATTGTGGACCCCAATGCAGGCCCCAATCCCACGACCCTAGGATCATAACCTGAGCTGAAATCAAGAATCTGATACCCAACTGACTGAGCCACCCAAGTGCCCTGAGGAGTCTCTTCTTTTAAAGTCATTAATCGCATCATGAGGACCACATCCCCATGACCTCACCTAAGCCTAATTACCACCCAAAGGCACTACCTCCATATGCCATCACTTTAGGGATTAGAGCTTCATCCTGTGAAGTTTGTAGGAAACAATTCATTCCATAGCAGATGTAATGTGAAAACTGTGAAGTGCAATAGGGAAGAAAGGCAAATTTGCCCAGGAAGAATAGGGGAAAGGCTAAAGAGTGTAAGTTTAATTTTAGATAGGAGGGTGTTAATTTCAAGTGCCTTTAGGAAANATGTGGATTTATTTACTTGTTTATTGCTGGAAAACATATAGAGAAGCAGAACATGCATGATGGAAATGGGGCCATGGATGGAGCCCTTGGGAACCCTGAGACAAGGGCATACATAAAGATAGAGTGAAAGAGACAGAAGTGGTGGACGGATGGGATGAGAAACAGAAATCTATGTTGTCATAGAAACAAGAGATGTGATTGTCATCATCCAAAAAACATTCGAATAAGTATTCTATTCATTTGATTTGGGCATTAGGATGTAATCGGGGAACTTTTCCTCTAACAATGCCTCCATCTTGTACCAGGTTTTGTTAGATCTGCCCATCCTTTGTCTCAATGTGCCCAAGAACTACCCTGTTAATTTGCCTGCTACTCTAGTTCTGGTTCTGGGGCTACAGAGAAGGACCCTGCTCTGCTTTCATAAAGTTACCCCCGATAGTAGAACTCCAAGCTAACCCAGTACCTTTTGGGATACACTCTTTGACTTGGGTTTGATTCTCTCTCACCTAGACCACCCTCTTGAATAAGGCTCCCATGACCACATGCTTCAGATGCTTCCCGTATTTCTGTGTCCAGCAAATTCCCCAATCCTGTCCCCTCTGTGACTGATCTGGCCTATTGCTTCTAGAGGGAGATCTCAGATCCTTTCTGGGTGCTTTATATATTGGACACATTTTGCTTTATGATCTACTTCTTAATCCTTTTGCTCCCTATAGCTTTTGGAGAGCGTTTCTTCAGCAGGGCCTCCCAATTCCTTAGAATTGCTTTTTTAAGGCAATTACTGCTAGTGTTTGCAAGTCCAACCTTACTTTTTTAAAAACCAAAATGGAAAAAAAAAAGATAAAAGAATTCTCTTAAGCCCTGAGGAAGCATTATGGGAAGAGAGGCCAGACTGTCCTGTGACTCTGCATTTTAAACAGGAGCCTTTCCTCATGATGAGAATTACCTTGGCCTGGGTTGAGCTTTCCCCATGGACCCTTTCCACTTAAGCTTTTCATTTAAAAAGTAAATTGGGATTATTGTATTCCCTCCCTTTACTTTGGAAGTAAAAATTTTAAATTAATTGTGGTCTAAAATGATACCAAACAGAGAGGTTCTGATAGCAGTCTGGTGCCCTCTTGTTTAGCCAGCAGAGATTTCTGTTATTGCTGCTGGGAATGGCTTGGCTGAGATATTTTTAATTTACATTTTTTTCTTCCTCTAATGAAGGATTGAATTATGACTTACTATAAAATCCCCCAGTGTCACGTTGTGGAGAGAGAGAGAGATGTTGACTGACTTCCTCTGACTTGATTGGAGTGGAGCTATTTATTGGAGCTAGGTTTTAAGTCACAGGGGTGGCATTCTGAAGGATTTTTGCTTTTAAGGCAGCACTATCCGGAAATGCCTTAAGCTCTGTTCAGAAGTCCTCACTTCAGCACAGCGGGCAGTGTTGTAAAAGATAAAGACAGGCATTTCTGTACCAGTGGCTGGTGTAGCGCTACTGGGTTGTCCCTCTGGTAGGATCAGTCACCATGGTTCAAAGTCAGGAACTTCCCCGGCCCTTCTGATCCTGCCTCTGCCTGGGAAAATAGGGAAATCCCAAATGTCAGCCTCCGGATATAGCCACCACCTGCCAAGAGAACCATCTCCAATGGACAGGACAGATTTGTAAACAGTAACCCCTGTGCTATAACAATAGCTCTCTGCCTGCTACGTAGTGGGGACGGTAAAAATGTGGATGTTGCAGAATGTAATTACTGGCCTGGAAATTTTCCTTCTGTGGCAGATGGTAGGATCAAGAGCAAAGACAGACATGTCCTTCCCCAAGCCAAGGGCAATGGTTACACAATAGGCTTAGGTAACAGCCACTAGAGTAGACAGCTTTAGGTAAAACTCAGTGACATATAATGAAATAACTTCTTTGAAGCCAGACAGCTCACATGAAACATCTTTCGAGGATACTGGACTCGAATTCCACTATAAGTATGGGCTACCCAGTTCAAACTTCACGAAACAGAGTGGATG
This sequence comes from Crocuta crocuta, assembly GCF_008692635.1. Taxonomy (NCBI): domain Eukaryota; kingdom Metazoa; phylum Chordata; class Mammalia; order Carnivora; family Hyaenidae; genus Crocuta; species Crocuta crocuta. Next base: position 4,358,378 of record NW_027530988.1, on the reverse strand, counting down.
TGTCAGGTTTGCCTGGGTCTGGAGACAACTGCATTCTAGACATTTTCATATTTCAGGGAAAGAATTTTAAAAGAAAGAAAATAGCACCCAAACTGGGAGCAGAACTCAAGCATCTCAACCTTGGAATAACATTTACTCTCTGCCTCTAGTTTTCTGAAAACAGCTTTAACTGAAAAAATAGTTTTTGAAGTTGCCTATTAGAGAACCTGTCCTGAAGCTTATTTCACAATTTTGTTATTGCTGCAGCACCAACCAATATATGGTCTCTCAAGGTGCATGTTCATTTGTTTACACCCACCATATATATAACTGCTGCACCCCAGCCCGTGTAGCAGAGATAGAGCATTTTCCTGAGGATTGAATTAGACATGCTGTGGAGTTCAATTAATGCACTTTTTCTCTAAATACAATGATTTTTCCCCCTAAGCACTAAGCCAACTAACACATGGAAAAGATCCTTTAATGTTTTGTAGAAAACAGTCCCCACTTGGTAATGTACACGGCAAGTTGAAAGATGGCGTTCTGGTTTTTCCAATCGCTTCAAAAAGACACACTATTTCCTATTTATTGTTTCTGTTTGGCAAAGCTCAGATTCCTAAAAGCAAGAGGGAGATAATTTCCTGAAGAAATTGAATTTTCTTTCTGAATAATTAAGGCCTTGGGAGTCCAATATTTAGAAAAACTACGAGCTTACAAAATAGGAAGATTAAGAAGAAACATTTTATTTTCTGGTGTTGTGCAATTTAAGCCTAAAAGGCAACTGAAAATTGTCTCTTTTCTCATATTGTTGCAGACATCAAATTGTTCACATCATAGGGTGCAGAAAAAGGTTTGCTGTTAGAGTTTTGTTATTCTTTCTGTTGGACTTTTGGGTCAGACAATCATTATTCATGAGGAGTAACAAGGGTCCCTCAACACTGCAAACTCAACAGTTGATTTGCCAATGAATGGCAAAGCCTTGATAATCACTTGTATTCAAGTTCAAGGACTAAGTATAAAACTAGTGGTGGAAGAGGGGTGGGGGCAGTTGTCCTTGATCTAGTCTTAAGTAAAGAGGTAGGAAGAGCAGAGCCAGATAAGTGACGCCTCCTTGGGAACCAGAAAGTTGATAAGCATGCACCTGTGTCACAATGATATCACTCACTGGTTACTATCAAGTGTGTGTGTTTCTAAGGATCTACCGTAATAGTTATCATGTGTCATGCTAATTTTTAATGAATTGAGAGTACTATATTCTTACTTTGTTTTGTTGAAAGCATTCAGCTGAGGATACCCCCATAAAAATAGATACCTAATTCCAGGGTTCAAAAGAGAAATAGATTTCAGATAAGAAAGTACAGTTCTCTGGGAGCAATTTGATTTCCTCAAATATAGCATCCTTCTACTATTTGTAGGGGACAGACTAGTGATGCTCATATTTTGTTTTAGGAGCGTTTTACCTAATGATACTAAGATTCTTTGGGCCATCCATGCATAAATGACAGGAGAGGAAATGGCTGTCATTCATCTTGTAATACGAAGAAAAGGAGAGTGGTCAGGGTCATGTTATCATTTGGAAAAGAGGAGGTGCAATGGGATCTATGCAGCCCCTGTTCCTGTCCTGTCATTCTTTGCAGGTTGGAAAGCACGCTTTCCTCTTTGTTCCTATCAATCTGCAAAATAAACTGAGCTCCCGATCTTACTCAATCCTCCTGTCCCCTTCAATCTTTATTTTAGGTGCTGAGCTATGATTTTATATCATTAATACTATTTAAAGATTTAAACTCTGGACAGTGTGCCAGATCCTATGTATCATGACCACCTCAGAAGCAAGGTGATTGGGCTTGGGGAGCAGGAAAAGGTTGAGTGAGTTTCTGCCCATGAATGTCACTTTCTAAGCACACATGAGAATGACAAAGGCAAGAGACCTCTTCAAAATATAGTCCAATGATCTTTGTCGAACTACCCAGCTTAAATTTGCACTGTGTATCTGGGACTGATCCACTGTCTAACTGCTTGTAAATGGTTTCTCTTCCAAAAAGAAGTAGGTAATGAGAATTTTATTCTAGCAATTCTCCATCTCAGACAGAATTCTGTAGGAGGTGCTGCTCTCTTTCTACGATATTTAATCACTTGCTGAGGGTGTTTTCCCCCTGAAATAGGAGCTAAGGTTTTCATTGGAAACCGTTGAGTCCTGAGTTGGTTTGGAACGCTTAGCTACCTAGACGAGCTGCACCATTTTGAATTAGATTGCATGTTCCGAGTTTTGAGGTGTGTTTCTAACATCTGTGAAAGAGCCTGGGACCTCTGTTCTCTGCCGGCCCCACCTCACTGTGCCATGGCCATGCTCCATTCAGCAACAAGGAATGGGTTCTCTTGTGTTCAACAAAAGCAGGTCCTGAGCTGGGAGGCATTCTTATCTACTTCATGATTCCAGCTGGAATGTACAGGAACCACAAAAAAGTTTGTGGATTGTTCTTGCCCCATCCATGTCCTTCACTGTCCTGGCTTACACCTGCTCTACAAGGAATGTACTGCCAGTTGCCTACATGCAGTGGGAGAACTAAATAGGGATCTTCATAAATAGGAGAAACAGATGGAGGCTAGGAGCTCTTGTGAAGTTAAAAGAATTGTGTGCTTAATAGACTAAATGCTTAATAGCAGTAATAGCTGCCAAGTCACCACATAACTCACTAATATGCATGAACTGTAGCTGCAAGAAAGTGACTGCTTTCAGTCTCAAGGACTTTCCTAAAAATTCAAGGTTGTAAGAACCTAACCTAGAGAATAATTACTTGTCCAGACGTGATAACAGACTCTGGCAGAACAAAAATGACAGCTTGATTCACAGACAAATATAAGTCGGTCTTGGATGTCTGGCTTCCATTTTTCTGTGGAGAGATAGATGTCTTTAAAAAGCCTCAGCAGTGAACATCCTGTCAGTTTAAAAGGTCAGACACTGAAGTGTATCAGAAGAGATGATGCTGCACAGACCATTGAGAGAAAAGAAAATGATTTCATTATCCTCATTCATCTGCTATGGATTAATTCAGTTCCCATCATTGTGGCAATTAAGGTACTTTTGTAGAGCTGTCCTGACCCAGTTGAGGTGGAACCAAGTAATAAAAGGCAGTGGCAGGGAGGAGGGTAACTATGGCTGAGTTAATATTCCTTAGGAACAAATGATGTTTGGAAAAGAGTTTGGAGTTGATACATTCAACTGCATTTGATGAACAAAAAAGAGCCTAAATGACAAACAACCTCTAGAAATATTTCCCTCTATGTCAGAAAGTGAAATTTGCATCTTGAGTAGCCCGTGAGTCGCCCCAAGGCTTGGAAAAAATCATGTAAAAGATGTTTTGCTATTCACAAGGGACACGGTAGACATGAATGAGGGGGTAGAAGAATCCGAGGAGAACTGCGACCTTCCCGGGTCAAACACAGGGCAGCTTTTCTGCCAATCGGGCCTCCTCAGTAGCCAAAATGTAACATCTAGAAAGAGGACACATCAGATCCTCCTAAATTAGTTTCTTCTGATTCTCTGTTTGCTCAGTCACTCCAGCTCAAAACCTCTGTCACCATGTTTAACTACTTGTCTAGTACCCCTTATATTACTTGCCAATTTATATTCATTCTGTGTCCACTGCCTTCACAATGTCTTCTTTATCACTTCCCTTCTTTCCACTCCCACTTACACAGTCCTCACAGAAGCCCTCATTACTCCTCACTTGGACAACCGTAATAGCTTTCTAACTGTCTCCTCACCTACCCTTTCCAAGCCCTAATGCATTCTACTCGCGACTGACATATTAATCTTCCTAAAGTCTATCTTTAATCATGTCATCCCCTTGCTCGAAAATGTCAAATGTCTTCCCAGTGACTACAAAATTAAGTACTTAGTTTTCACCCTAGCATTCAAGGCTCCCCAGAGTAAGCCTTAGCTGATCATTTGTGCCTCACTTCCCATTAGTCTTCTAAGCCCCTTATGGTCAATCTAGACCATGAGCCAATCCTCAGCCACATCTTCTGAGCATCTCCCATTATGTTTCTACTCATTCTTGTCCTTCTTTGTAGAATGTCCTTTGTCCTCATTTTAGCTTAGAATCCCACCCATTCTGCAAGGTCAGTCATTAAATGCTTCATGGAACATTTCTGGACTTTCCCCTGCTGAACATAATTTCTCACCATTATTTGTGCTTCTCTTTAAACACTAATCACAGTCCTGTGAAGAGTTAAAAAGTTGCAGGGACTTAGAGCAAGGAAATCTATTCAATTTTGTCTCTTATAAATTGGAGCAAGAGTGTAATCTTTTAAAAATCTCAGTTTGTGTAATAAAATTCAACAAATATTTATTAAGAACCATTTCTATGCTTGGACTATATCAGTGAACAAAGCAAATAGTTACCTTCTAAGGGGACATGAGGCATTTAAAAATATACAAGGTGGGCACCTGTGTGGCTCAGGTGGTTAAGCATCTGACTCTTGATTTAAGCTCAGGTCATGATCTCACAGTTCATGAGTCTGAGCCCTCCATTGGGCTCCACGCTGACAGTGTGCAGCCTGCTTGGGATTCTCTGTCTCCCTCTCTCTCTAACCTTCCCCCGCTCATGCTCTCTCTTTCAATAAATAAAAATTTTTAAATAAAAATATACAAAGTACATAAGTAAATTGTATAGCATATTACAAGTTGATAAGTATGATTTAAAAAAAAAATAGGACAGAGTAAAGAGGACGGAAAAGGGAAGCAGATTGAAATTTTAAGTTGGATTATTAGACAAGGCCTTATTCCAAAGATGATATTTAAGCAAAGTCTTGCAGGAGGTACAAGAATTCACCACACATCTATCTATCTGGGGAAATATAATCCCAGCAAAGGAAACAACCAGAGCAAAGGCCCTGAGGCCTCTGGTATTCAATAAAGAATAAAGAGTCAAGTGTGGCTAGGGTGAAATGAGTAAGGAAGAGAGGAGGAAGGAATAAGGTCAGAGACATAATGAGGACAGAGAACAGAACGTGGATGGATCTGCAGTTCATTGTAGAACATTGATTTTTCCTTTGAGTGAAATGGAAGCCATTGCAGGTTTTTGGCACATTGAAATAGAGGAGTGAAATGACCTGACTTGTATTTAAAGAGAATCACTCAGACTGGTCTTTAGAGTTAGACTGTGGCTAGCAAAAATGGAGTCAGGGAGACCTATTAGGAGTATATTGTATGACTCTGGCAAGAGACGATAGTTGTTTATGTAAAAGTGATAGCAATGGAGGAAGTGAAAAGACGGCCAAATCTGGATATATTTTCAAGGTAGAACCAATGTGATTTTCTTCTCAATTGAAAGTGACATGTAAATAAAGAGAGGAGTTAAGAATAACTCCATGATATTTGGCCAAATGGCACAATGTAGTCACCACCAATTTAACTGGGGAAGTATGGGTAAAATAGTTCGGGGAGGAAGGCAAATATTAAGGGTTTAGTTCTGACCATAGCTGGAGTCTGAGTTCATCCAAGTTGAAAAGTTGAATATGCAGTTGGATGCATTTGAGTATAAAGTGGGAAAAATGAGTCTTATGATACTCAACAGAGTTGACCTAAAGATAAAATGTAATAAGATTATACGTGCAAATTTTGTATTGTTTGTGTATGATACCCTGTGTTTCTTTTTATTATTATTATTTTGTATCTGTGTGTGTATTTTTATCTATTTTGTATTCTTAATCTTCTTGAAGCCAAAGCTCTGATCATGTGATTTGCTTTTCATTAATTTTGAAGAAAAAACATTTGTTGCTTATCTCCTGTTACAAATAAATGCATCTTTATTGCAGAAAATGTAGAAAATCACAATAGTCATAAGACACAAAGTTAAAAATAACCACCTGCCACAGGATCACCCAAAGGTAAAAGCTGTTTATATTTTGCAGTAGATCCTTCTTGAACTTTACTTGATTATTCCTTGGAGGTTTTGTACTTTTTGTATACCCCACCCCCCTCACACACACAATAATATTTATTATAATCCTTTGCTAATGCTTAACAATATTTACTCAAATGGACTAAAATTTGTATTTCAGGTTTGAAAAGAATAAGCCTTTGTTTGTTTGTTTTTAATGTTTTATTTATTTCTGAGAGAGAGAGAGACAGTGTGAGCAGGGGAGGGTCAGCGAGAGAGGGAGACAGAATCTGAAGCCGGCTCTGGGCTCTGAACTGTCAGCACAGAGCCCGACGGAGGGCTCAAACCACATACTGTGAGATCATGACCTGAGCCGAAGTTGGACGTTTAACCTACTGAGCCACCCAGGTGCCCCAAAAATAAGCCTTTTTAAAAAAGACAAAGAATTCTGTGTTTTCCCGATCTTTGCAACTCTATTTCTTTGGGTACTTAAACTGAAACTTGAATCCAACATTTTTAAGTCACAAACAGATAATGTTTCTTGACTTCACATTTTCAATATGGAAAAATAATAGATTTTTCCCCAGACCCCCCCATTAAGGATCATTAGGAATTGCTATATACCCACTGATAACCACTATATGGTTGATTCTGTCATGAATTTTTAACTTCAAACATGAACCGATTTTATGTCTCAATTCTTACTTTTCTTTGTTTTCTTGTTTCTAATTTATACTGCCTAATTACACTGTGCCTTTTTCAATTTTTAAAAATCTTTTCTGGGGGCACCTGGGTGGCTCAGTCGGTTAAGTGTCCGACTTTGGCTCGGGTCATGGTTTCACAGGTTCATGGGTTCGAGCCGCACATCAGGCTCTGTGCTGACAGCTCAGAGCCTGGAGCCTGCTTCAGATTCTGTGTCTCCCTCTCTCTCTGCCCCTCCCCTGTTCATGCTCTGTCTCTCTGTCTCTGCCTCTGCCTCTGCCTCTGTCTCTCTCTCTCAAAATAAACATTAAAAAAAATTTTTTTTAAATAAAAATCCTTTCCGGAACAAAGCTTCAACCAGCCAACCAACAAACAAATAAACATATTATACCATGTAAGCACATGCTAGATATGCACTCCTGCTAATGGTTTCTGGCTCCCAAATGAGGGGGAGGAAATAAGATGTATGCACAATAGGGCAACTGCAAACATTCTTTTAATTCTGGATTGCATAGTTTTCAGAAAACATAATTTTGCTTTCTTAGATTTGTGTTTCGTAGACCAGCTCATTATGGAAAAAAAAAATTCCACATTTCTGCTATCTTTTGCTTTTCCAGTGAGAAAGGGAAAAAATAATGATTCATCAAAAGTTGCTATAAAATCCAGCACCTATGTTACCCAAACTTCAATATATATATTTATTGCCATTATTAACATTATGATTACATTTGTGTTTTCTGTAGTCATTTTTCTCAGTATTTATTATTTAAGATAAAAGCCTTTCCAACAGAATTCTGACAGATGTTCTATTTATAGTACTAAAATTAAGGCAAAAAACGATTTTAGTTCTGACTAATAGTTTGGTCACCCAAATACTGTATACCAAAAAAGCAAGTGATCCATTAGTGAAAAAAAATTATCTGCAATTCCCCCACATTCTTTCTGTACAGATATAAAGAAATAATACTTATGGGGATAATGATGAATAGGTTTGAGCCTCTGCACAAAATACCACAAGGGCTTTGGTAAAATAAAATGTAATTCTAAGCCTAGGGTAGCAAAAGATAAGCACAGGCAAAGGAAATACGCCCACAGAACACAAACATCATCATAGAGTATTAAGGTAGCTCCAATCCAAATGTCCATAGTTCTAGAAATGAGCTCTACATGTAAGTTTTTCAACTACCTGTCTTTTTGCTGCAGAGGAAATGCCTCACCATCAGTCTGAGAAAAGAAACTGAAGAAATGCTTTTGAGAAGGCAGCAAAATGTGATAAAAAGTCCTGCGATGAAGATTGCCATATTGGGTATTATATTATTTTAACACAAGGAATAAAAAAAAGATTAAAGTGTGACATTTGGGGAAATGAAGCCATAAGAAGTTCATATTTTAAAGAGCAGAGCAAACAGATGAAGTGTAAAGTGACAGTGTTATTATTTTTTGTTATTAAGATTATTGCAGCAGTCGCTTTATGTTTTGATTCAGTGTTTTTATTCATGCTGAAGCCTGGCTCTTTTGAACACTGGAAATGGCTAGATCAGAGGACAAAGGAGACGACTGTTCGTGAACCTAAATGTCATTGGCACTGAACCAATGGAGGCCACTAATGGAGCAGACAATTCATTCTCATTTCTAGATGGCTAAATTACCTGTGCTCCACAAAGGAAAAACAATAAAAAGACATACCGTGTGGCATCGCTTGCTATTTGAGATCTGGCAAACAAAGAATTCTGAGCGTCAGAGTGGCTGCGTTCTGGCAACAGGCAGCAACAGCAACGTGCTCCTGGTCAAACAAAATTCCAGCTATTCAGGGACTCCTGGGTGGCTCAGTCGGTTAAGCGTCTGACCTTGGCTCAGGTCGTGATCTCATGGTTTGTGGGTTCGAGCCCCACATCAGGCTCTGTGCTGACAGCTAGCTCAGAGCCTGGAGCCTGTCTTCAGATTCTGTGTCTCCCTCTCTCTGACCTGCCCTTGCTCATGCTGTCTCTATCTCTCTCTCAAAAATAAGTAAAACATTTAGAAACAAATTCCAGTTATTCATTCATGTGACAGCTGCCTTTGGCCAATGTGTAAGGTCGGCATTGAGTAGGATTGCTTGTGAAAAATTCCCTTAGCATCCTTGGGGCAAGGAAAAGGAAGTCTCTGGTACCTGCTACCATCCTCAACTGTCATCCAAGATCTTCCTCCATCGACTTGCATTATCATTCGCAGCAGAGAGTCTAGGAGCATTTCAAATGAAGTGATCTAAATATGCTTAACTATGTCTTTAATTTGGATTCAAAGGAAAGTTACTTAAAGGATAATGTCTATGGCTTCAGGGACACACATAGAAATAGAAGTAAATGGCTTTTCCAGTAGATTAAATGCCAAAACTAAATTGAAGGATTTGACATGCTGGGGAAAATGTAATTTATTACAAATATGCCATAGATTGTGGTGAGAGTTCCAGTAATAATAAGTCAAAGTCAGTGTTGATTTTAGTGACACATACTGGGGGTTTTTGTTGTTGTTGATGCTTTAGGTTTTTCATTGACTGAATTTGATCATTTTTTTCCTATATAAGCAACGGATGAATCATAGTTCTACAAGTGCTGCCTGAATTAATAAAGACTAATAATGCCATTTGTAAAATGGCCAAATATTTAAAAAAATGATTTTCAACTCTATGTCTACTGCCAAATGCAATCATATTTTAAACCAAACACTAGGTTTATCTTCCCTTCACTCAAAAGTAGAATGATAAAACTTCTGTATTCCAAATTACACTCTGAAAATTGGACAGTATATCCAGTAGAGGTGGATATAATCAACTGGAATATGTATTCCAATAGCTTATGAGCTGATTTTGTTCAGGGCTTGTTCAATTTTCTACTTGTCTCCTAGAAGTAATGTCAGAAGACGGCTTCCTGGAAATATTTTTCTTATTCCATAGTCTATGGGCCAAAATGTCTTTTGGAAGAAATGGATGAGTATTTGGATGAGTATTTCAGGAACTGAAAGTATTCAGACTCCCATGCATTTGTTTGGAGATGAGCAAATGAGCATATCCCCTCCCCCCCCACTTGCACTCCTCCACTACTACCACCAAAATGACAATACAACTGTAAAAAACATTGATAAATCTATAACAGGCCTGGCAATAAGAAAGACTGCCTGAAATGTCCATGATAATTCGGAGAATGTCTGAAAGCTAGAAAACAGATGGGTTGTTGTTGACTGCAATCCAAAATACATGTAGGGAAAAGTTATCACAGAGAATAGAACTGCTTTCTAGAAAGTCTGAGTTAGGACTTAAAAAAGAAAAAGAAGCAGCAAAGCAAAGCAAAGCCAAGTGGTGAGGTAAACATGTGGTCAGCAAAGTCCTGGCCTGGTGATAGTAAGGGAAAGAATTTAGAGGAACGCAATAAGATGCAACATGTTGCAAATATGTTAGTAGAGAAACTGTGGAGTGTTGTGATGTCTCCTTCCTCAGCCTAATGGCATAAAAGGCAGTTGCTACAATCCTAGATTCTAGGGGCAGCCTCCTCATTCCACATGAACGGCATTGACCCCAAGCTTCAGGCAAGCCTCCAGGAGGAAGTGGTGAGACAACCAGGTGCTGTGTCTTCCTCATCTCTTGGGCAATGATCTCTACATCTCTGTACAACCTCTTTTCTGGCAAATAGTGAACTAGGATATAATAAATGCTAAAAATTCAAAGTTCAGAGTCACAATCTCTGGTTTGATCCAGATTTTACAAGTTAGCATCTGTGCAACAGTGAGCAATTACTTAAGCTCTCTATTTCACTTTCTTTATCTGTAAAATAGGGGGATATTGGCATCTCCACTTGGGGTGATTATGAGTATTCTGTAAGCTAATCTACGTACCCACCACATAGGTAAGCATTGTGTCCGTTGGTTTTGTATTATTGTTATAAAATTATGATTTTTAATTTGGAAGAAGGAGTTGAGGAACTTAGTGTAAAAATATGGACATAGAGAAGTAAAAGAAATAATGAAATAAAAGTGACAAAAGAGAATAAAAGAGAAAATGAGAACATTAAAAGATGTGGAAGACAGGTTCATCTATGTAATCAGATTTCCAGTAGCAAGTGTGAGAAAATAATCAAGGAAATAGTAGAAAATTTCTATGAGCTGAATATCTCTGCTATTAGATAAAAAGAAATTCCTGGGTACAAAGGAACGATACAAAAGAAAACACAATAACTATTTTGTGAAATCTCAAAACTCTAAGATTTGAGAGGGAAAAAAGAATTCTAACATTTTTCAGAGAAAAATATAGCTTACCTACACATGAATGAAAACCAAACTTGCACAAGGTTTCTTACTGTCCATATTGGAAGCTGGAGGTCAATGCATTACCTTCAAAGTGTTGCAGAAAAATGACTTTAAAACAAAATACTGTTTCTAGATAAAATATCAATCAAGCAGTGAGGTAAGTGTGTGTGTGTGTGTGTGTGTGTGTGTGTGTGTGTGTATAACATATTTTCAAGCATACAGTGAGGCAGGACTCACAGGTCACACACACTGTAAGACAGAATACTTATTGGAAGATACACTAAAGCAAAACCAAAAATGAATTGAAAATGAAAAGTGAGATGTGAGAGACAAAGAACCAAGGAACAAACCTAGGATTCTGATGAAAAGAAATTCTGAGTTGTCAGCTTATTAGTTAGAATGTCTTCAGCTACAAGTAGTAGAAAGCTCTAACTCAACTGGTTTAAATGATAAAAAAATGTATATATTATTTCAAAAATCAGAACATTTTGAATTGGTGAGGCTCCAGGATTGATTAATTCATTGGTTCGATTTTGTCACCAAAGATCCAATTTCTTTTCAACTTTCTACTCTGTCACCTTCTGTAAAGCTCCCCCACACCTAATCACAAGTTGGGCAAAGCACTTCAGATATCACATTTAGATGTGAGCAAGTCCAGCTGAAAAAGAACAGAAAAGAAAAAAAAGAACTCTTCCTCTCTGTTCATTCCTTCTCTCTTTTTTTAATAAGTGAAGAAAAATTAAAATGTGCCTTCTGCATATTTACCCATTTTTCAATGGCCAGAACTGTGTCCATGTATATTCCTAAACCAGTCATTGGCAAGAATAAGATTATCATTATGGTTTTAAACAAAACAGAAGGTTTCATGAATGCATGTATATCCAAATTCATCAAATAGTGTACAGTAAATACGTGAGGATTTTCTGTATATCAATTATACATCAATAAATCTTTAAGAAAGTTTTAAAAAGACAAAACTGAAAATGACCCTTTGAGTCACATGGGAAAGAGATGGCTGTTAGACTAATATTCGTTATTTACAAATGAAATTGGTTCAGATGTAAATTTATAAACTAATTGGTACAAATTAGAACCAAAATCTAGTAAGTTCCATAAAGAATATTCATGCAGAGCCTGGGTGGCTCCATTGGTTGAGCATCTGACTCTTGACTTCAATGTGCATCATAAACTCACAATTGAGTTTGGGCTGTGTCAGGCTCTGAGCTGACAGTGGAGGGCCTGCTTGGGATTCTCCCTCTCTCTCTCTCTCTCTCTCTCTCTCTCTCTCTCTCTCTCTGCCTGTTCCACACTTGCACTCTCTCTCTCAACAAATAGACTTAAAAAAAAAGAGTATTCTCAAGAATAAAATTGATACCATTATACAAATGTTATGATTAAGATGATCATAATTAATGATGAACAGAGGAAGCAGATGCTTTTTCTGTCAATAAGATGAGAGGTAGGGAATTAAAAACTCCAAAAAAGAAAGAAAAAGAAGTGTAAGTTCATGGTTCAGATAAGAAGCATAGTAAAATGTGGCCTCAGACTGAGCACCTGATGGAAGTATATGACTCAGAATATCCTGAACAAGAAACCCAAACCTTACTGGTCAGGTAATTTAGAAAAGCCTGACAGATACTTGAATTAATGAGTGGTTATTTCGGATGTATAATAGATACAATCTCTAATTAGGTCTTGTTTGTTTTACTCAGAACATCATTTATCTCTTTTATAGGCAATTGAATTTGAAGATCAATCTTTCTCAATCAATTTTTTTTTGGAAAAACATCCTGAAAGTAAATGTAAGTTTTTAAAGTTATTCCTTAAACATTTTGTTGACATCTGACTCAGTTTTACTCCCTAGAAACAAGCTGTTTAAGCAATATGCACTTTGGGGCGCCTGAGTGGCTCAGTCAGTTAAGCTTCTGACTTCAGCCTAGGTCATGATCTCACAGTTAGTGATTCTGAGCCCTGTGTCTTCACTCTGTGCTGACAACTCAGAGCCTGGAGCCTGCTTCAGATTCTGTGACTCCCTCTCTCGCTGCCCCGCCCCCACTTATGCTCTGTCTCGCTCTGTCTCTCAAAAGTGAATCAACATTAAAAATGTTTTTAAAGAAATATGCAGTTGAAACAATAACACCAAAACTCAAGCTATAATTCCTAACTTTAGAAACAACTTATAAGAACTAACATCTATTGTGTTGAAGAAATATTAAAGTTCAGGTATATTTTTCAGACTTACTACAGTTTCTTTGCTGTAATTAAATTTAAGTAAAATTAAATGGATTATATATTTGTAAAATTATCAGGTCTTTGGCTGTAACATGTCTGCATAGCTATGTGTTACACATATCTAATTTGGGACCCTCAACTAAACTGAGCTCTATAATAAAAGTTGCTCTCCTTTTTTCATTGTAACTTTTCTACCTCTGACTGTGTGTTTGGCTCATTAAGAGACCTTGGGTATTGCAAGGGATGATCCATGGAGGCCAAAGCCTACCAGCTGACCTCATGGGACCAAACAAAGGAAATATTGCCAGTTTCTGCCCTCCTGATGACTTCCATCTACTTGCGCCCCCACACATACACAAACATACTCACCCATACTTGGAGTAACCAAGTTTCAGAGGATGAATTAGTAATCCTACAGAGGGACAGATTAGCAAATAAAGCATGAGCAGTATATTATATCTAGAAAAGTTCAAGTTCAAATTTTTGTTAGTGAATGAACAGAATGATTTCACTCATATGTGGAATTTAAGAAACAAAAGAGATGAACATAGGGGAAGGAAGGAAAAATAAAATAAGGTAAAAACAGAGAGGGAGGCAAATCACAAGGGACTCTTACCTATAGAGAACAAACTTGAGGGTTGATGGGGAGGGTGGGCCAAATGGGTGATGGGTATCACTTGTGATGAGCATGGCGTGTTGTATGTAAGTGATGAATCACTAAGTTGTATTCCTGAAACCAATACTTCACTCTATGTAAACTAACTTGAATTTAAATAAAATCTTGGAAAGAAAAAAAAAAGAATGAGTTAAAAGGAACCATACATTTAGGACTATGAGTATCAAATAAGATAATTTAGGTGCTACACTAACTAAAAGCACTTCTATATTTCCTATCTCATGCAAACTTTATGAAGTAATCTATGTAAAATTACTTTGGAAAAAATGTAAAAGAATACTTTAATTATCATAAGATATTTCAAATATAGCTAGAGTGTGAGATCATTTAATTTATAAGAAAGTGAAAATGTTTCTTAATTTATCTTAAAACCACAAATTTAGAACTACACACCATGATGTCTAATTAATGTCTCTTTTTTCTCACCTCTTTTTAGATGAATGAATTATAATCAGTTTCAGTCAGTCTTTATTAAACATAGTAACAATGAGATCTTCTTGCTTCAGGGAAGGCTTGAAGCTTTTTTTTTTCTTTTTTCCTTTCAACTATCTACAGAGAAATATCTAAAATATTTCTCAGTTATGTCCCTTCCTACCACTTCCCTTAATCTTCCTCCTGGGCTTCATCAGTACATCATATCCAAACTAATAGCATCTCAGTGCTCCTGGGTCCATTGCCTATCACTTCATCCTTGTCATGGCTAGTAAAAAACAACACTATTTTTGAGTATTTTAAGGAAAATACTTTTGAGTATTTATAACAGAAACAATAGAAGAAAGAAATTGTAAAAAGAGGTACAAGAACTGGAAAGAAGAAGGCAAAGTTATTGTTTATGGATGAATTAAAAAATATCGGTGGAGCTGGAGCCAGACAGTGCTTAAAGTAGGAATGGAAGTCATTCCAACTTTTAATTTCTATTGCTCCATTTCTGGAAGTATCCTGATGACTGTTATGGGGTGATTCTCTTTCATCTTCCTTTTCTCCTCCGGAGATAATCCTGATGTTCCTCCTTTCCACAAAAGGGTGTGTAAAGAGATAGCTGTAATGAGAATTGTTATTAAGCTTTTAAGATGCTAGTTGTACATAGAATTAGGAAAAACAAATCAAAGTAGTGGTGCTGTAAGCTGTTAAAAGAGACAGAACATTGTTTGTTCTTAGGTTTTCTTTTGAATCATTTTTCTATATAGTTGGTATGTTTCTCTTAATTAACATTTTTCATATAGGAAATGACCTGGTTTCTTGTAAATTTACTAATCTGTCATTACTTCATGGGAATGACACAGTTAAAGTCTTTCTCTGGCATTATAAATTGTTTATTCCTAAGGCTTACCTTACTGTCCAATCCTATATACTACAGTGCTAGCTACCTTTTCAAATAGCCCCCAACCAAACCATAATAGAGAATAAAACAGCAAGTACTCCTTAGAGAGTGGGCTGAACAAGATTGTTTAGACAATAACCAATGTATGGCCATGGCTACAGTTTGATATAAATATATATTTCAGTCAATCTGAGTATAACTTTTCTCATTTCTCCAACATTATGATAATGTGCATATCAAGAAAGACTCTTAATTGTACTCAAAAAGAACCTTGAGTCCTCATTTGACTTTTATAGAAAATCCTTCTGGTAGTATCCAGATAAGTAGCCCGTATCACAGGTGGAAAGAGTCTGAGAAAACAAGCTCATAGCGTCTTTATTTGGTGTGCAAGTCAGGGTTCTAAAGAGAAACAGAACCCTATATATATAATGAACGATATACATAATGTATTTTAAGGAATTGGCTCAAGTGATTATGGAGACTGAGAAGTTCCAGTACCTGCAGTCAGTCAACTGGAGACCCATGATGTAGGTCTAGTCACAATTTTAAGGCCTGAGAACCACCAGGAAAGCCAGTGCTGTAATTCAAGTCTGAAGCCAGTGGGCTTGACATCTAAGGACAGCCAATGTTTCAGTTCAAGTTCAAAGGCAGGAAAAACTGATGTCTCAGCTCAATAGTAAGGCAGGAGGAGTTCCCTTCTATTCGAGAAAAGGTCAGCCTTTTTGTTTTACTCAACTGTTTGGATGCACCCTCCAACACTAGGAAGAGCAATCTGCTTTACTGTCTACTGACTCAAATGTTAATGTCATCCAAAAACACCCTCACAGATGCAAGGTGTCCAAACAATGTTTGGCCAAATCTCTAGCCCAGTCAAGCTGACACATAAAATGAACCATCACAACTAGGAAAGGAGTTCTGTTTCCTGAAGGACTCATATGGCAGAAAATTCCTCATACATAGACAGGAGAATCCATAGACATGGCAGTGAGCACAACTTCATTTGTACAAATAGTCTACTCATTTGTGTGACCAACACAAATATGCATTCTTTCTTCTAATTAGTACACATTAAAGAAGAAAAACTCCTGCCTAACATAATGCAGTTATCCCCTGCAATCCAGAGATACAATTGGTCATTTAAAATTTTGGATGGCCCATGTTTTCTTCATTTGCTTCATTCAGCACCAAGGTAAAGATTCTGGGTCATGTCTATATCTCTGTTAGTTTTCTTGAAATCCTCTCTTAATAATGGATAATCCATGAACTAAATTGTAATGTTGTTCATCATCAACACATCACATTTAAAATATTTGGATGGATGGGGCGCCTGGGTGGCTTAGTCAGTTAAGCGTCCGACTTTTGCTTAGGTCATGATCTCGCGGTTCATGGGTTCTGGCCCCGCGTCGGGCTCTGTGCTGACTGCCGGATCAGAGCCTGGAGCCTGTTTCAGTCTGTGACTCCCTCTCTCTCTGACCCTCCTCTGCTCACGCTGTCTCTCTCTCTCTCTCCTAGGAAAAAATAAATAAATAATAAATAAATAAATAAATAAATAAATAAATAAATAAAAATATTTGGATGGATGGAAAAAAAGGGATAAGAAAAGCACAAGAACAAAAACTCACATTAATTTTTCTAAAAAACGATGGCAGGGATTCAAATTCAGTAGAGACATATTCTAGTCGAAGCATTTCCTCTTTGACATTAAGATTTCTAAGTCATTAGCATATGCAATCAGACTGGGGAGCAAAAACATTCTGAGAATCATGGGCTGTTAAGTTAATCAGTGATGGTAACTCTATCAAATACTCCTTTGAAGTGTTTCAATCATTTCACTTGTTTGCCCTTCCAATCTACCCAGGCCCACCTCTTTCTCAAGTCACCTCAGTAGTACCAGTCCCATAGACACTCTGTGCAGGTGAAACCTGTCGCCCTGGGCCTGTATCATGTCCCTCATGCTTCCTGCTCCCAGAGCTTCTCTGATGCTGTGTGAATGAACCATGCAGGAACCTGCTTAGCAATCATACATGTGCAGTCCAGTAGTTCATGGGCCACCTTTGTCTTCTTTCAGAGGAGGGGGAATAGAGACATGCTTCCACTATTTTGCCCCAGAAGGAACATTCTGAGATGCATTGTGTAAGTAAGATGCAGGTCTTAGTCCCATTTGCCCACAGTGGTAGCTAACTGGAAAATACACATTTGTTTTATCTTCAACTCATTCATTCCACTTTATTTCTCTTGTCACTTCTTTCTGCTCCTAAGTTCACTCACCAAACAAATAGCCAACACAAGTTTTTGTTCTAAGTCTCGCTTTGAAGAGTATCCAGGTTAAGACACAAAATACATATATTCCCATACCTTGGTTTTTGGAACTCTGTATATATTGACTATGGGAGTATATGTATTGGTTTCTGGCTTACAGTATAGTATATACTTTGTAAGATGATGCTTTAGCTTCACAATTGTTTGCAGCCGACACTACAATATATTTTAATAAGGCAATGTTCTGTTATATGCAGCCATCTGTTTCTGGGTGAAGCAGTAGGGGGTGAAACTACAAAATCTGAGAATAGTCATTTTATTGGCTTAACTGTATTTTAGGCATAATTCTAAGTACTTATCAATGCTATGTGAGATATTATTGTGTGACATCAGGCCTTCAGTAATTCCATGGATGGTTGTTGAAGTAAGTACAGTAGATGGGTAAAGAAAGTCCTAAAGAAAGTCAAATAATAGCTATCTGTTCTAATATGGAAAAATTGAAGCTCCTTTCATGGTCAAATGTGTCACATGGAATCAATGGCCTTATACCCAGTGTCTGGATGTCCCACCAAGAGTAAGGTTTGATTAGCTGGTGTTGTTGACAAGGGGATACTCATCAATAGCAGTAGCTTCCTTGGCCTAGTGGACATTTCCTAAAGGAAATCCATGTTATTGACCCCAGGCCTGGTGTTCATTCTTTCTACCATCTTCCCTTCAAACCTGGTCCTTTCTTCTTCTGTTGTTAAATACTCACTTCTGGTAACTGGTTTTATATTGGTGTTCTTATTTGCAAGTTACAAAAGCTGCCAGGGTTCCCAATTCAAAGTCAGAAGCTTGTTAATTTAATCACCACAGTCTAGGTCAATTATCTACTCCCAAAGTGCATGAGAGCCTGGGAAAGTGAGTGTCTGCTATTTTCAGCTGCTATAGCGGGAAGCAGTCTCACTAGTATGGGAATTCCCCAAATATAGAAGAGAGTTCTCAGATGTTCACTGGCCATATAAGATAACAGATTTCTACAGCTACAGTATCCAGTTTGTTGTCATCGACGTGGCTATTGTTTTTGTTCAGGTGCATACTCTTCCTTTCAAGAAGAATAATTCTGCCTCAGGTTATTTAAAGCTGAGAAACCTGCACCTGCACCCAATGTGCAGGTAGTATATAATAAAGACAGAATTATATTTCCTAATTGGATCATCATCCTTTTGCCAGGCACTGCATTAAGGTTAGGAATACGGAGGGCTTAAGACAAACACAGCCACAGCGCTCAAGGATCTTATAGTCTACTGGGAGGGGATCAAGCAATTGATTGGTTAATTATATTTGCAACAACTTCTCTGGAGGATAAATATAAGACAACATGAGAGAAAATAATGGAGAAAACTGGCTTGTCCTTTACAGCAGGATCATTGAGGGAATTGCATTTACAATGAGTCCTGCAAAAATACAAATAAAGAGGCATCAAAAGAGGAGGTAGGTTTGTGCCAGAGTCACATAATCCCTGACTATTATCCTTTACTAGTCAAAGAGCTTCCTATTCCTTTATGTTTATTTAATAGAGGATACATAAAGTTATTTATAGATTATTGGTGTTCATGCTGGGCTTGACTTAACTACAGTCTATAATAAAATAAAATAAAATAAAATAAAATAAAATAAAATAAAATAAAAAAACACATTTTCCGCAGAAAGGGATGGCCCATATGGAGGAATGATATTGTTCCCTTGTCCCAGCATTTCTATGAAAATGGATCGCTCCTACTTATTGGACAGGAGGTTTTGTCATCTGATGTAGTGGCAGTGCTTCCCTCAATGAGAGCCTAATGTACCATCGGAATCATTGCTTTGCTGCAAATAGAAAGTTGAAATTGTGCTGATATTTTACTCCCTCTGCACTTTCCATTTTGGCAGCTTGGCTTTCTGACTGGTTACTTTAATCATTTTAAGTGCTTGAACTAAGAACTCATTTAACACTTTCCATTAATAAAGAAAAATGTGGTCCAGGAATACCCAACTTAGAATCTTGGAGGTCATATAGTTTAACCTCCATCCAATTCAGGGAACTCTGCATCACTTGTCTGACAGGTGGTTATTCAGGATCTGCTTAAAACCTTCCAATGATGGAGAATTCTGTAACTTCACAAGACAAGGAAGACTCCCGACGTGGTTGAACTAGCAGAATCTAAGACCTGGACATAATACATCTGTATCTGTTAGGATAAGTTCACAGGCAAGTGACAGAAGATTCCAAATGAATGGTGGTCTAAACACACTAATACTTTAAAAAAAATTATTTTATGTAAAAAATGTCTGGCAGTTGGCAGTGAAGGGCTACTATGGAAACCCCACAAAGTCATCAGAGACTCAGGGACTTAGACCCCTTCAGGTCCAGGCTGCCAAACCTAAGCTTTTATCTACAGGGACCCAGATGGCTGTTTGAGCTCCAGCTATCAGGTTTAATTTCCAACCAGCATGAAGATGAAGGAGCTGTCTTTTCAGAAAGATTATAGGAAGCTGAAACACAATACTTCTATATATGTCTCACTGTCCAGAATACAGTTATATGCAATGCCTGATGCAAAGGATACTGAGAAATGCAGTCTTTAATCTAGGCAGTTATGTGCCAAGATAACAGGTTTAGGTCCACTTACTAACAAAGATGGGGAGAGTATGGTTTGGAGTAGCCTAGGGGTTGACAAAATTTTTCTCCAAGGGACCAGATAGTAAATATTTTCAGCTTTGGGGGGTATTAGATCTCAGATGCAATATACACAACTCCACACTGTAGTGAGAGAACAAACACAGCCAGTACATAAGCAAATGAATGTGGCTGTGTTCCAATAAAACTTTATTTGCAAAAAAGCAAGCAGTGGGCCAGATTTCACCCAGTTGCTTACTCACCCCTAGGATAGGAAAATAGAATGCTGTGACACATTGATTAACATATCTAAAGATATGTATTTTGTTAATAAACTTTGTCTTATTGTTGGGTCACATTTATATGTAGGCAACTAGATCTTTGATTCTTTTTTACATGAAATGCAAATTAAGCAGTGGTTCTTATTTTTTTTAAACCTTACATTTGTCTTTACTGTGTTCTCTCTTTTCTACCATTAGTAAATTTGTTAAGCATGCCTACACAGTATCTTTCAGATGGTTTATGAAAATGTTGAACAGGACAGTGATATGCATGTTCCTGAGATTTCCTTCACTGTTCAAGAAATAAGTATTAATTGAATATCTATTATATGGCAGACACTAAATCATTATTATAACTATAACAACATGGAGGATGGAACGCTTGCCCTTGAGCACTGCATTAGTATAATTCAGTCGTTAAAACTTGCCTGCAAATCAGATTCATCCAGGGAGTTTGATCAAAGTGTGTATTCCTGGAGAAAACCCGGATAATTTTAATTCATTTGATTTATTGGGGGGGGCAAGCATCAAGACATCTTTATTTGTAATAGCACATCCCAGTGGTTCTGATAGAGTCCACGATTTGAGACATACTGGCCACTGAGTTCTGAAAAGGGCTGTCAGAAAGATCAGTTTTTGTATCTTGCCTACGATGGTATCCTGAGACGCTTTACCAAATGCCTGGCTAACGTCAAGTACACTCTGTCTAGAACTGGCCTCTGATTTCCAAGACAAGTATTCCAGTTTTTGTTGTTATTGTTCTCACTGTTGTCGTTGTTGTTGTTTGATGTAAGATTAATTGGTCTTCAGTTAATCTTAATGAACAGTGATTGCCTTATTCTTTTCTAAGTAATCACAAGTAATAAATGTTACTAGATACTAATACTTACTCTGTATCCTGGCATAGCACTAAACACACTTTGTACTTATTGCCTTTACATAACAATCCCATGAGGTAGTACTATTAATATTAATATTTAATTATTAATATCAATTAATACTATTAATATTAACCAAGTTTTACAAATAAATAAATTGAGGAATACAGAGCTTAATAATTGCCGAGGGTCACAACTCTTAGAAGAGTTGAGCTAGACAAGCAAAGTCTTTGTTGCCATAGAGGTTTATGTTTCCACCAGGAAGAAAATATAAAGAAACAAACAAGATTAAATATTTATTAATTCAGAACCCAATATGTAGGTGTTTCAGGTGAAATATATTTAAGCCTTAAAACTCTGAAATGGAGGGATGAAATCACTTGTTTTACGGATGAAGAAATTGAGATTTGTACCCTAATCTCATTGAGTCCACTCCTACCCTTTTCCAACATACTTCCAACCATACCATCCAGAGTTATGGTTAGTGCAGTGTTGCAGATGGAATGTGAAGGAGGACATTGAAAAACGACAACAAAATGAGCACTTTCTAGATGCTCATCAGTGTTCTACATATTGAGAGGCATATGACTGAGTAACCAGCCATTCATTTCTGCCTTCTTAGCATTTAGAATGTAGTTCAGGAAATAAGATTCATCTTCTCTCATATACGAAACCTAACTCACATCAGAACATGAATGCTAAGTGCCAAATAGGAAGATCAGATAATAAAAAGCATAAAGTGTCAGAGGGAGGAGCCATCTGTCTTTGCTGTACACTGTGATCTTTCTTAAAGCAAATATCACAATATCCCTTACATGTTTAAAGTCCTTGGGATGCTTTCTGGGGCACCTGGGTGGCTCAGTTGGTTGAGCTTCTGACTTCAGCTCAGGTCATGATCGGGCAGTTCGTGGGTTCAAGCTCCATGTCAGGCTCTGTGTTGACAACTTCTGTGTCTCCCTCTCTCTCTGCCCCTCCCCAACTCATGCTCTGTTTCTCTCTCTCTCTCAAAAATAAATAAATGTTAAAACAAATTTTAAGTCCTTAGGCTGCTTTCAATCAATTCAGGGCTGTGTACAAACCCCTTGGTGTAGTGTAGGAGGGGTCTTTCCTGACCTCATTTGTCCTTACTTTTCCAATCCTGCTTACCCTCCTCCAGTCCACCTTGGTCCATGTGTTAACTTTTCCAGGAAGCCATCTTTGATGACATTAGCTCCCAATCTTTGTAATGTGGGTGCACTCATAGAATCATGGCTACATTTCTCTCATAGCTCATAACACTGAACTAAGCTTTCTTACTATTTATGCACTCCCCTTCTCTGTGCAGTTTTGCAAACTTAAATTCCTTCTAAAAGACACTTTTAGTAGACACGGTAGTCTGCCCACTCAATACCCATTAACCCAGTCTTCCTTGTCAACACAAACTAGCTTTATCTCAGTATCCAGCTTTCAGGGAAAGGGACTATAGTCCCAATTCAGGAGTCAATCCTAGATTAGTATATTGGTTTACTGCCAGTAATTGGTTTAGGGATGGAAAAGTGACACAATTCTGGCCAACAGGACATGAAAGGATGTCAGCTAGATGGTGAAAATTTCCTGGAAAGATTTCTTCACTTTTAAAAAGTGACACAGAGCAACAGACTTCTTTCTCTGGACATTTTTATGTCTGGAAGCTCTGAAGTAAAATGTGGCAACAGAAATAAATAAAGAAGTTGGGTTTTCTAGGTCTTCATTCAGTGGATGAATTAACAGATTCTAGAGCCACCCTGCCTTAGAGCTTCCCGTCTTGTTACCTGTTGCTAAAAATAACCTAATTGATACAAAATTGACTCTCTTTAATTTTTTGCATTCTCTTATTTATAAACAATCTGCGAGATTAAAATGGTCGATTCTCTACCTATCCATCAGGACTGGGTTTTTCAAACAATGGTTTGTGAAAACTCAAGAATTTAAGATTATTCAGGGAGATGTGAAAGTCAGC
Source organism: Crocuta crocuta (assembly GCF_008692635.1). Classification (NCBI taxonomy): domain Eukaryota; kingdom Metazoa; phylum Chordata; class Mammalia; order Carnivora; family Hyaenidae; genus Crocuta; species Crocuta crocuta. The sequence continues at coordinate 4,335,271 of NW_027530988.1, read as the reverse complement.
AATGTTATCTCCTTGAATTTCCACTTTTAAAATAAAGCAGTGCAAAATTGTATATTTTTATTTTCAATACAATAATTGGAGAACCTCCAGATACTTATGAGATGTGAATCTAAGGCAATTAGGAAAGTCCAAATAAAATAAAGTTGTTGATGATTTAGCTATTTTAGTCAACCTCTTATCCAATTTAATGTTGATGCCATTATGATAATTTTTAGTTTATGTTGTTTTATTTTAACAATGCATTATCTAATTTACACCTGCAATGAACAATTAGATAGATCCAAGAGAAATTAGGAATGCCAATGCTGAAGTACAGGTTGATGAGAAGTGTAACAGTAACTGCAGATTTGCCTCAGTGTCCTCTGCACAAGGTCTACCATCCGCCAGTTACACTTCTCTGCTCAAAATTCTGCTCAGTACTGAAAGATGCCCCTGGTACTTTGAAAATTAAACAGATAAAATCTAGCGATGATTATATCTAATTTCATTTATGGGGGATAAAAACTCTTCATACCCACAATCTGTTACTTGAAGAGAGGAGCTTATAAATCATAGTTTTAAAAACTTTCTTTTTATTTCGTCATTTAAAAACCTGGAAATTATAGGAATAAGCCATTGATTTTTTGATGTGTAAAATGCAGAATGCTAAACAAAGTCATGAAAAGTTTTGTATGCTTTTATGTTGTATATTCTAATGACATCTAGAATTGAAGTGTAGAGAGTTTTGTGTCATTTAAAATGCTCTTTTATTTAGATATAACTGTAGACTTAAGAAAAGTTTGCAATGTAGTCCAGAGAGTACCCAGTATGCCCTCACCCATCTTACTCTTATCTAACCACAGGACAGTTATCAAAGATAATAAATTAACATTGGCACAACACTATTAATTAAACTAGAGACTTTAGTCAGATTTCAGCATTTCCCATAAATGCCCTTTTTCTGTTCCAGGATCCAATCGGGATCTCAAGTTGAATTTATTTGTCATGTATCCTTGGTCTCCTCTAATCTGTGACAATTCATCAGTGTTGCCTTGTCTTTCGTGACCTTCAATTTGGGTTTGTCTGATGTTGTTCCATGATTAGATTGAGGTGATTCAGTATTGGGAAGGATAGATAACACAGAGGTTCTATGTACCTGTCAGAGGGTAGATGCTATCACCATATATACCTGTTATATTAATTTTGATCACTTAGATAATGTAGTGTCTGTCAGGTTTCTTCACTGAAAATTACTATGTTCCCATGCATAATTAATAAATATTTGGGGGAAATGCTTTATAATTAACAAATATTTAAACGGAAATAGTTATCCTGCTTCTGAATAAATTTACTCACTAATTCTAGCAGCCAATTAGTAGGTCTACTTGTAAAAATTATTACTGTGGCATCCCTTCTCCCCATTTACTTATATATTCAGCGTCCTATGTATAACTGTAAGGACTCATGGGTACTTATGTTATTCTTTGGTCATAATGCAACAGTATTATTATTTATTTTGTTTTTCCGTTTGCACCAACTCAGGCCACCATGAGTTCATCTAACACCTCTGACTCCAATATAGCACTGTTCATGCTGGCCTTCTCCCCTTGCTTGCCTGTAACTTCTGTTTTCCTAGAGCGAGAAACTTGGCTCTCATTACACCAGCACAGTCCCTAACTGGTTCAAGTGCAGCATATGTATAGTTTCAGAATTGATAGACAATAAATGTGAGAAACACATTTACTAACTAGAGTGCAAAGGTAGTGTAAAATTAGTTCTGTCTTTAGCTTTATATGATCTAATAAAATCGTATTTTTTTCAAACTTATTTATCCAAGTTCATTTCTCCTCCACCATCTTTAATCATTTGTAATGTAGTTGGTTTCTTTTGTCACAGTTGGCATTTCATCTTTCCCCTCTCATCCTGGTTGATTTTTTAAATTTACATATAAGAAAATCTCTTTGTGGAGTATAGTTCTATGGGTTTTGACAAATGCACGGAGTCATAGATGCACTATACATAGAATAATTCCATCACCTTAAGAATTCCTATGTGTTATTCTTTGTCAACTCCTTCCTTCACCTTCCAACTCCTGGCATCTATTCCATTCTGGCTTTGGTTCCTATACATATGCTTTTTCCAAAGTACCATAAATGTGGATTTATACAATATGTAACATTTGAGGTCTGGGTTCTTTCACTTCATAAGGTATATTTTAGATGAATCCTTACTGTTGTGTGAAAAAAACAGTTCATCCTTTTTATTGCTGGCTAGAATGTCACTGTGTGGATGTATCACAGCTTGTTTATGCCTTCACCAGTAAATGAAGGATACCTGAGTCATTTCTATTTATTGGTGACTTTGAATAAAGCTTATAATGAACATTCATTTAAAGATTTTCATGTCAAAATAGTTTTTGTTGTTTTGCATTAACTATCCAGGAGGGAGACTGCTGGGTCACAATGGCAAGTGTATTTTAAAGTTTAAGAGAAACTGCCAAACTATTTTCTAAAATGGCAAAAACCTCTTATATTCCCACCTACAATGTACCAGTTGCTCTGCATCTTCACTAACACTTGTTACTGCCTTTTAAAAATGATTGTTTTAGCCATTATAATAGGTGTATAGTTGTATCCCAGTGAAGGTTTAATTTGCATTTTCCCAAAGACATCTTTCCAGGTCCTTATTTGTCATCTGTATATCTTCTTTGGTGGAATGTTTGTTCAGATCTTTTGGCCATTTATTTATTTATTTATTAGTTTTAGTTATTTTTGAGGGGGGGCAAGAACAGGGAGGGCAGGGAGAGAGAGTGACAAAGAAAGAGAGAGAGACAGAGACAGAGAGACAGAGAGAGAGAGAGAGAATAGGGGAGGGCAGAGAGAGAGAGAGTGACAGAATCCGAAGTGGGCTTCATGCTGAGAGCAGAGAAGTCAATGTGGGGTTGAACTCACAAACTTTGAGATTGTGACCTGAGCTGAAGCCAGATATTTAACCAATTCACCCCCTCAGGTATCCCTCTGCCATTTTGTAAATATTTTTTCTTTTTTTTTTTTTATTCCTGAATTTTAAGAAGTCTTTATATATTCTGGAAGTAAGGACTTGGTCAGTCATATAATTTGCAGATATGTTTTCCTACTTGTGCTTTGTGTTTTCATTCTCTTAACTGTGTCTTTCATGGAGCAATATGTTATTCATTTTGATAAATTAGAATTTATCATTTTCTTTTGAGGATCATTCTTTTAGTGTCACAGCTAAAAACTAACCCAAGATTTTCCTCTAAATTTTATTCTTAGTGTTTGGGAAGTTTACATGTTAAATTTAGGTATATAATCCATTTTACGTTAATTTTCATATAGGTTGAGTTCATATTTTTGCATATGGACTCCCAATTTTCTCACCAAAATTTTTTGAAGAAACTATCCTTTCTCCTGAATTACATTTTCACTTTTGACAAAAATCAGCTGACTATATTTGTGTGTATCTACTTCTGTTTCATTAATATATTGGCCTTTTTAAAAAATGTCTTTCACCAGTGTATTTAATTTTCAGTGTACAATCCTATACAAATGCTGATAGATTTATAGCTAACACTTTGAGGGTTATTTAAATAGTTTTCTGAAATTTCAAGTTCCAGTCATTCATTCCTAATGTATAGAAATAAAATTGATTTTTGTATATTGATCTTGTATCCTACAATATTGTTAATTCACTTATTTGAGGATATTTTTATAAATTCTTTGGGGTTTTGTATTTATTAATGTTACCCGTGAATAGAGACAGTTTTATTCACCTTTTCCTATCTTTCTGCCTTTTATTCCTTCTTACTATGTCATTGCAGTGGCTAGAACTTTCAGTAATGTTGAATTGGAGCATTGAGAGAGTATATCCTGTGCTGTTTCTGATATTAAGGGTTACACATTCATTCTTTCTCATGTTATCTGTAGATGTCTTGTAAGTATGCTTTGTTATATTAAGAAGATTCCCTACTCTTCCTAGTTTTCTGAGAGTTCATCATAAATTGGTGTTAAATCTCATCAAATACTTTTTCTGTGCCTACAAAGGTGATAATGAGGTTTTTCCTTAGTAAATAGTTTTTGGCTCTTATATTTGTTATTTTCTTCTTTACTGCTTTGGATTTAGTTTGCTTTGCTTTTTCTAGTTTCTTAGATGGAAGTTTAGGTTATTGATTTGAGATCTTTCTTCTTTTTTAATATAAGAATTTAGAGAGGTAACATCATCAAGATCTACATCATCAAGTCTATATAGATCATTTCCAACTTTAGTCTCCTCACACACACACACACGGACACACACACACACACACACACACACACACCAAAAACAAAAACAGCTAGCAACTAGCCATAGAGAAGACACCACTGTAAAAATCTTAGGACCTGGGGATGAGACTAAAGCACCCCCCTAGACAATAGAGGCTGAAAAGGACTGTGTCAAAATGGTAAGAGAAGTGGCTGCACTCTGACCACATTGCTCCCCCACCACACCAGCACACCACTGCACCAAGAGTGCCTCCTAACCCCAAGTCCTTGATTTTTCTAGTGGGAAAATAAAGGCCAGGGTGGAAACTTAGCCTCTGCAGTGTTCAGGATGCTTTCCAGGAAGCTTGCTTGAGTCCAACCTCTTGGGGATCACTGGAGAAACCTGCAAAGCATATCTGTAAAGGATCAGATGGAGACAGAGAAAGATGCCGGGGTTTATAGCAACCAGTGCTCAGATGTTGGCTTATCACATTCCTATTTGCAGTGGTGTCTCAGCAGATCCCAGCCAATAGCTGTATTTATCTGTGAAGCTAAATCAGTGACCCAATCTGGTCTGGGAGCTCAGTTGTCAGTTCTGATTTAGAACTAGCCAATGGGCCATACTTGCCATGGAACCCATTAGAGGGCCCCACCTGGTCAGGGAAGTAAATCTGTAGCCTCTTCCAATGCTAAACATAGACTCCAGTCCTGTGATACCAGTAAGCATGGCCACAGATGCCCAGCAGGCACAGAACATATCTGGTGTCTTGGCTGGAAAGAGAACCAAGCCAGTAGCCCTGCTAACTGTTGAATAGACTCTTTGGCTCCATATAACCAGAGAGTGTAAATAGTGAGTAACCTTGGAGCAAAGCCTATGGTACCACCAGCTGTGGAGCCTACCCTACAATCTCACACTGCATCAGAGCCCAACCAGTAACCACCTCCATCTACAGAACACAGCCTATAGCCACATCTGGCCAAGGATCCTGGACAGCAACCCAGCTGATCCATCAAGCATAATCTTTAACCTCACCCACCTTTGAGCTACAACAGGAGGTCCCACACAACCAGGGCACCTGGCCACTGATCTTGCCCAGTAGTGGAACATGGACAATGGCCAACCTGATCACAAAGCCTAGGCAGTGGCCCCACCCAACATCAGGCAAAGCCTACAACCCTGCCTGATCACAGAGCACAGTCTGAAGTTCTGTCTGACCACAAAGCCTGGCCTATGGTCATGCCTCAATGTAGAGTCCAACCAGCAACACTTATCCCCTCTGGAAGCATAGTCTGAAGGCCGCAACCAGGCCTCAACCAGGAGCTATTGTGAAGCATGGCCTAGAAACATACTCAACCACAGAATCTAACTAGTAGCACTACCTTGCCAAGGAATAGAACCTGCAGACCTGTCTTACCAAGTGTGGTTGCAGAGCCCATTTAGTAGACCTACCTGACTATAGAACATAACCAGCAGCTCCATTTGAACTAAGGTCCCAACCAACAGGCCCACTCAACCAAAAAGCCCAGCCAGTGGCAACCCCTACCCTCCATTGCTTTAATTTCAGAGCACGGGCAGTAGTTTTGCCAAACTAGACATCCCAATAACCAGCTTGGCTTATCCATGGATGTTACCAACTGACCTATCCAGTAAACAAATAACTAATAAATGTATATATTAGGAATTTAGAAAGATCTCAAATAAACAACTTACATCTCGAGGAACTGGTAAAAGAGCTGCAAACTAAGCCCAAAGTGAGCAAAAGGAAGGAAATAAATATTAGAGCAGAAATATTCCACAGAAATATCAAGGATCATAACAGACAACTGTGAATAACTATTTGCCAACAAATTGGATATTTTAGAGGAAATGGATAAATAAAGTCCTAGAAACATAAAACCTACCAAGACCAAATCATGAAAAAATAATTTAAAATCTGAGTAGACCAATAACAAGAAAGAAGAATCAATAATAAAAAACCTCCCAAGTAAAAAAAAAAAAAAAACCCTAAGGACCTTGTGGTTTCAGTGGTGGATTCTACAAAAAATTTAAGTAAGAGCTAACACCAATCCTGTTCAAACTTTTCCAAAAAATTTAAAAAAAGAGGCAGTCTCAAATTTATTTTACAAGACCAGCATTACCCTGATACCAAAGAGAGATAAGGATCCTAAAAGAAAAGAAAACTATAGTCCAATTATCTCTGATTAATATAGAGGCAAAAACTCTAAACAAAACACTAGCAGATAAAATTCAACCATTCACTAAAGGGATCATACTCTGATCAAAAGGGATTCATTCCTGGGATGCCAGGATAATTCCACTTGGACAAATCAATAAATGTGATACATCACATTAACAGAATAGAGATAAAAATCAAATAATCACCTCAGTAGAGGTGAAAGAAGCATTTAACAAGATTCAACATCTTTTCATAATAAAAACTGGTCTCAACAAATTGGATATAGAAAGAAGGTACCTCAACATAATAAAGGTCATATATGATAAGCCCACATACTCAATGGCAAAAGGTTGAAAGGTTTTCCTCTGAGAAATAAGTGAAGGGCATCCACTTTCATCACTTATTGTGGTAATTGTTTTACAATATAAATATATCAAATCATCATTTTGTATAGTTTAAACATATACAATGTTATATGTCAGTTATATGTCAGTCAGTAATTGAATGTTCCCTATTTTGCTCTCAGCACTGCCTCACTTACATCCTTAAATTTTGAAATGTGATATTTTTATTTTCATTCAGTTCAAATATTTTTTTAAAATTTCCACTGAAATTTCATCATTGACCCCTGGGGCATTAGAAGTATGTTGTTTGTCTTCTAAACATTTAGGGGCTTTCCAGATATTTTTCTGTCATTTATATTTCTAGTTTAAATAATCCCAAGAATATACTTTGCATTTTTTCTATTATTTTACATTTGTTGAAATTTTTTTATGGCCCAGAATATGGGCTATCTCAAAGAATATTCCAAATGCCCTCCCTACTAAGGACAAGTATTCTGTTACTATTTCATGGAGAATTCTATAAATGTGAATTAGGTCTAATTGTTAGATAGTGTTTTTCAGATCTGTATCTTGACTGATTTTCTGTTTACTTTTTCTATCATATTTTGTCGAAAGCCATGAATCTTATGTAGACACTGGAGCCTGAGGTCCTTTTTATGCCTGGAAATAAGCACACCTTTCTCTCTTGGTGTGGGCATTTGAGTATATTAGGTTTAGGAGTTAGTCTGGGTTTAAGGTCTGTTATTGCTATGGTTACCCTCTGAGTACCACAGGTATCAAATTCCTATAGTAATTATATTTGGAGGCCAGGAAGCTTGTGTGATGGGGCAATATCTGCTTTATCCTCAGTTTTAGGTCTTCTCTTTGAACTATTCTTCAGAGAGGTTTCTTGCAGATGGTAGGATGTGGCTGCTACTTGTTAATGGAAGCTTATGGACCCCTCAGTGTTAGGGGGAAGCCATGGTGTGAGGCAGAGGGTATGGAGAGTGTTCTCTGTTATTCTGATCAATCCTCATTTTTAGGCTGGCTCCTGTCGCTGAATCTTAGGGGTGGGGGACACCATTTCAGTTCTTCACCCATTCCCTGCTACTTGGTCCTGCACCTGCCATATATTCCTGTCCCTCCCAAGCAGTAGAGATTTCTTTTTTCCTGTTGCTTCCTGAGGAGTCAGTGAATTTTCACCTTGGCCCTAAGGTAAGAATGTTTGCTGAACTTCACTGCATAAATTAAGGTTCTCATTCAAAGAAAAATAAGGAAAATAGTCTACATAGAGTCTTATACCCCTTCTGCATAAGCTGCTATTCTCCTCAGGTCTTCACCACAACAAAGGCTTTCTTGGGGCTCTTTCCTATTTTTTCTCTGAAAGTGTGATGAGGTTTAAAGAGACAGAGACTGCAAGAGGGCGCAGAAGGAGCCTCAACTTCTGTGTCCTATGAGGGGCTTCCCAGTCTCCTGTCACCTCACCTTTTCCTTTCATCTACTGTGATCTCTTCTAATGGAACTCTTTTTCCTGAGGTCCAATGGTGTCTACTCCAGGTAAGCAGATGCTCACACTTCATCACTTCCTAACGTGCCTGTGTCTCTTTGCATTTGGGGACAGCTGATTGCCATGTGTCCCCCTTTTCCAATGGATTTGAAAAAAAGTCATAAATTTTCAGTCTGTCCAGGTTTTTAATTTTATTACTACTTTTTAAATTATTTTAATTATGAGTGTGGGAGAGATGCTTTTTTCAGCTTTCCACATCCTTGAGCAGAAACCAGAAGTTATTGGGGCGCATGGGTGGCTTAGTCGGTTAAGCGTCCGACTTTCGCTTAGGTCATGATCTCGCGGTTCGTGGGTTCGAGCCCCGCGTCGGGCTCTGTGCTGACTGCCAGCTCGGAGCCTGGAGCCTATTTCAGAGTCTGTATCTCCCTCTCTCTCTGACCCTCCCCTGCTCACACTGTCTCTCTGTCTCTCTCTCTCTCTCCTAGAAATAAATAAAACATTTTAAAAAAAAGAAAGAAACCAGAAGTTATTTAGGAAGGCTTTAAGGGGAAATCTGGTTGAAAGCAGGGGCTATAAAATGTGTCTTAATGCTGTAACTGTATAACATTTTATTTAAGATTGAGGAATCCTTTGTTCAAATCAAAATGGGTGGAGAAAGAGCAGCATCTGATGGAAGTTCTAAAAGGAGAGCCAACAACTCCCTCCCACCCTATACCACCATGTGGTCATGGTACCCAAACCACTTAAAGTCAAAACTAGCTCTCCAGCACTCACTTTTGAGAAGCACAGCACACATGTGTGCCCTCTGTCAATCTCTCTCTGTCTCTCCTCCTTTTCCTCCTTTCCTCTCTTACTCCCTCCCTCTCCCCCTCCACCCTCCGTCTCTTTCTTTCTTTCCCTTTATGCAGTTTTTATCTTTATATCCCTTTATTTGTCTTCCACCCCATCTCTGGCTCATGCAGAGCCTCTTCCCACTTTCTTGTGATACAGTGAACTTGTTAAACAATGGGACCAAGAAGGGAATTCTGTCCCCTTCATGCCCTGGGGGTACGGTCCACAGTCTTGTATCTATCTATAGCCACTACTCACCTTGTCTGCACTTAGTAATCTGCAGAATAGAGGCATCCTTCTTCCCCCTCCAGCACTGTCTCCACTGGAATCCTGCCAGAAGGTTCTGTTCAAAATTGGTGGAATCACTTCAAAAACTTTTAAGGAGGTTAATGACTGTGTATATAACTGTGGAAAAGTTCGTGAGTCACAAAATACCAGGCTTGTATAGGTTGTAGGCAAATGTATAGTGATTCTCACCTAGTTTTGACTCCTACTCACTTGTGCTGAACATTCTGGCAATAGTCTGATAACTTTATACCTGAATTTTATCTGCACTCTAAGTACTTTTCCCGCTGGTATCTTGCATGGCTATGTGCATGGTGTACTCTTTTCCCTTTGCTCCATGACAATTTCTCATTTCCTTGCTCTGCCTCTGTAGGTCAGTCCTGCCCCTCTTTTTAATTGCACAGGCCTCTAGGAACCTAGGTCAAGATCAGGGGTGTAGCTGCTCCTGATCAAGGAGAAGGATTTGGATATCACTCCCTGACATGTGATACACACACTCAGTAAAATAGTGGAATGACTATGAGTTAGTAAAAGGACAAGCTAACAAACTAGCTAGAGTCCCATCCATAAAAGACTTCTTGAGAGAAGGAATTTGAATTAAGTTTTAAAGGATGGTTCTCTCTGAGATTGATAAAGAAGTGAACCCAATGCCCTAACAAATGCATAAATCATCCCTGTATACCAACACTCCCTTTCCACCAGCCTTTCTAAGATGCTGCAAATGGTGATGATTAGTAACACGCATGTCAGTACATTGCTAGTGGCCAATGTCGCCATTATTTTTCCTGCTCATCTGATCTCTCCTATAATTCTCAGATATTTTAGTGTAGCTCATGTTGATTCTTCAGGACTGCAACTGCCTCTGTGCTTCCACTCTAAAGCCACCTGGCTCAGTTGTGATCTTGGCTCAGTAGCCAAGATACCACAAAGATATGTATTGATATATACCTGAGAACTTTAATAGTATTCTTCCCTGCTATGACTCACTGTCTTGGATACATGATACTTGGTCTTATTTTGTGAAAGCTTTATTTTCTCGACATTTCTCACTTCACCCAAGCAGTCTATTTTTCCATGATTTTTGCTTTGGGAGGCTTTCATGCTGACCCATTAACACCGTAGTATCATGGGCTCCCTCAGTAAACCGGGCAGGGCATGTTATGCCAGTAATGTCTCACCTCTGGATCATTTCTGCCATCTTCTTTGCATCAGTAGCCTGGCCAAGGAATTGTGGCTGGAGAGCAAATCAGTACCAAGCTCTGTTGACCAAACTAAGATCACAGTTTTATTAATCATCTACTTTGTAGAAGACTCTACCAGGTAATTTATCTTATTAGAACTGGTGTTTTGGATGCCAGCAGTCTTTCCTGTATCTTTTTTATATAGCAGTGGTTCCAGTTTGGGAAGTTCAACTGTATTTATCCTAGAATCAAACGTGTAACGAACGGTGTATCCAGAGGCAGAGGGCTGGGTCAGCTAAGAGTCTGTTTGCACAAACTGCTAAGGAGATTCTTGGGAGTAAAAGGGGGGCGGTGGAAGCAAGTTAGCAAGCAAGCACCCAGGAATGTTAGTGTGTGCGTGTGTGTGTGTGTGTGTGTGTGTTNNNNGTGTTTATGTGTGTGTGTGTGTGTGTGTGTGTGTGTGTGTGTGTGTTTCTAAAGTCAAAGCATCTAGGGGCCAAGAGGAGTATTCTCACTGGAACACTACAACTGCCGTTCAGATTGTCTTTTATCCTAGACCCAAGGACCCAACCCTGAATCCTGGGGGAAGAGATCTACAATAAGAAAGCCAGCAAATGCTCTGAATCACTGGGGCACTGATTGCAAAGTGGTATCAGCTTTGCCAGCACAGGAGTCTTTGGAAAACCTTCCTTATCCATTTGGGTGACCCACATTAAGGCCTCTGACTTCATAAAATACATACCAGTGTAACCCTATTGTGGCATGGGATGGGGGGCTGCGGGCGATTCGCAAAGTATTTTTACCCCTGAACTTTCAAAAATTATATCTGATTTGATGGTGCAAATCCTCTCATAATGTATGTTTATCAAATATCCACACTGTACACTTAAATATAGTACAACTTTGTCAATTATACCTCAATAAGGCTGAAAAAAAAACCGTATCTGATTTACATTTTTTGAAAAGCTCTGAAGTATCTCCAACGAGTTAAATAGAATCTCCATGTTTAATATTGTTGCAAATGTTTACATAGATATTAAATCTGAGCTTGAAGAGTATACTTTAAAAAACTGAATTTGTAATTCACAGCAAAAAGTAACAGTGATGTTTTGGCCACTACTATTTGTTTCTTTCTTCTTTTGTTTTTGTTTTTGTTTGTCTATAGAAATATTGGTCAATTGTTACTCTGATATGTTAATTTGCTTTGTCAAGTAACATTTACACACAGTGAAATACACAGATCTTATGAGTACTAATATATACCACAATCTCAACCAAAATATAAAATATTGCTCTATCTTCTTCTACGGATGACCATGGACAGGTTACTTCCATATCTTGGCTATTGTAAATAGTACTGCAATAAACTACTTTTTGAAGTAGTCTCTTTAATTTCCTTGAGTAAATACCCAGCATTGGAATTAGTGGATCATATCTATGGTAATTCTATTTTTAAAATTTTTTTTCGGGAACCTCCATACCATTTCTCACAGTGGCTGCACCGATTTGCATTCCCACCAACACTTCCAGAGGGTTCATTTTTCTCTCGCCAACACTTGTTGTTTTTTGTGTTGCTGATGTTAGCCATTCTGACAGGTGTGAGGTGATGTGTCATTGTGGTTTTGCTTTGCATTTCCCTGATGATGAGTGATGTGGAGGATCTTTCCAGTGTTTCTTGGCCATCTGGTAGTTGTCAGAGAGAGGGAGGTGGGGCAATGTAGAAAAAAGGTGAAGAGAATTAAGAGGACACTTACCTGTGATGAGCGCTAAGTAATGTATAGAATTGTTGAATCAATATATTGTGCACCTGAAACTAATATAACACTACATGTTAATTATACTAGAATATAAATATATTAATAAATGTTTGTATATGTAAATATATATATATATGCACTATTTCAAAAATGTCCTTTCTACCCCCTTACACTCAACTCAGTCTTGGCCCCCTAAAGGCACCCATATTCTTACTTCTGTCACCATAATTTGGTTTTGCTATTTCTGAATACTATAAATATGAAATCATGTAGTATTTATTCCCTTATGTATTGCTTCTCTTGCTCAATGTAATGTTTTAAGAATTGCTTAACATATCAATTAAATTGTCTTTTTTAAACATTTTGAGTAGTTTTTCATTCTAATAAATTACCAGAATGTGTTTAACCATTTCCCACTTAATGATGAACATTAGAGTTGTTTCTGGTTTGGGACTACTCTGAATAAAGCGTTTCTAAACAATTTATGCATGTGTATCATGAACATATGTTTTCATTTCCTTTAGATAAAGACCTGTGTAGGATCATAGTTTCCCAAAGATAGCAACTTCTACCAATCCCCAGGACCTGTGAAGAAGTTAGTTGGGTCAATGGCAAGGGGGAGATTCCAGGTAGCAGATTGAATTAATGTTGCTAATGAGCTGACCTTCAAAAAGGGAGACTTCTTGGCTAGCCAGGTGGACCTAATGTAATCACAGCCTCCTTAAATATGAAGAGGCAGGTGGGAGAGTCAGTGTTCAAGAGATGTGGAGGGAGAGAAAGAAAATCAGAGGGTTACAAGCCAGGGCATATAAGCCATCTCTAGAAACTGGAAAAGGTATGAAAGCGAATTTTGTCCTGAAGCTTCCAGAAAGGAAGGAGCCCCGTCGTCACCTTGATTTTAGCCGGTGAGCCTCATTTTGTATTTCTGAATACTAGAACAGTAATATGAAAACTTTGTTTGGGTTTGAGCCACTGACTTTGTGATAATTTGTTAGAGCCACAGTATTAATATTGATACTCATGTTTTGTACAGTACCAGTGAGTGGAAATGCTAAGTCATAAGGTAAGCATATTATTAACTTTATAAGGAATTACTAGATTTTTCTAACGCACACTAATTTACATTTACTCCATTGGCAGTACTTAAGAATTTAGTTGCTCCACAAACTCGCCAACAATTACAGTTGTGGATCTTTCATTTTTGAGCTCTTTCATTGAAAGTTAAATATTATCACATTTTAGTTTTCATTTGTCTGACTAGTGATAGTAGGCACATTTTCACATACCTATTTGTATATTCTGGGAAATGTCTGTTAAAGACCTTTCTAAAAAAAATTTTTTAATGTTTTATTTATTTTTGAGAGAGAGATAGAGACAATGTGATCAGGGGAGGGTCAGAGAGAGAGGAAGACACAGAAACTGAAGACAGGCTCCAGGCTCTGAGCACAGAGCCCGACGTGGGGCTGGAATCCACGAACGGTGAGATCATGCCCTGAGCCAAAGTCGGACGCTTAACCAACTGAGACACTCAGGCACCCCTAAAGACCTTTGTTCATTTTTAATTTTGATGTTTGCTTTTTTATTAATTATAAGAGCATTTCATATATTCTGAATATATAAATTCTTTGTCAAATATAGGTGTTGTGAACACACTCTTCCCATCTGAGTCATGTCTTTCCTTTTCCTTTGACATCTATTGATAAGCAGACATTTAAAAAATTTAGTCAAGTCAAACTTCTCTCTTTAGTTTCATACTTACAGTGCCTTGTGTTCTGGCTAAAAAATATTTGCTTAGCCCAAGGTCATGATACTAATTATTCCTCTATCTCTTATGCTAGAAGAGTTTACAGTTCCAGCTTTTAATTTTTGTATGTGACATGAGGCGCCAATCAAGGTTTACTGTTTGCCTTTATCTACTTGTTGCAACACTATTTGTTGAAAAGACTTTCTTTTCCCCATTAAATTGCATTGACATCCTATAACCTTGTAGGTAGTTAGATATTTCTGCAAGTTCTATTTGTTCCCATTTATCTGTTTGCATTCTTATTCTAATACTACAGTGTCTCAATTAGTGTCACATAAACTAAAACTAGTGTAATGTTTCCAAGTTTCTCCCCTTTCTTGAGGGTTGTTTTGTTTATTCTAGATCGTGTGTGTGCATGTCTGTGTGTATGTGTGCGTGTGTGTGTGTGTGTGTTTTATGTTTTAGAGTTAGCTTGTCAGTATCTATGCTTTGATTTTTTTTTTTTTTTAAATGGGAATTGATTTGGAGCTAATGGGAATCTTAAACATTGAACTTATTTATTTTTATTTAATTTTTTGATTATTTATATTTGAGAGAGAGAGAGACAGAGGGAGATAAAGCGCAAGCAGGGGAGAGGCAGAGAGAGAGGGAGGGAGACAAAGAATCCAAAGCAGCTCTAGACTTGTGAGCTGTCAGCACAGAACCCAACGCAGGGCCTGAACTGATGGGCCATGATTTCATGACCTGAGCCCAAATCGGATGCTTAACCGACTGAATCACCCAGGCACCCCTTAATCATTGAATTTCTAATTCATGAATATGACATTTTCTTTAACTCTAGGTCATCGTTAAATCTTAACAAACATTTGTAGTTTCTGTACTCTGTGTAGAGGACTTAAATATGTACTTCATTAAATTTATGCTCCTCCCCTTTTTGGTGCTATTAAATGAGGTGGCTTACTAATGTTTTCTAATTTTTGTTTCTAATATATTGAATTCAGTCTATTTGATTATATCCTGACTTCTTATCATAGGATCTTTCTCATTCATTAGTCAGTATCATTTTTTAGGTTTCACAGGGTTTTATACATAGACAACCATGAAGTCATGTGCTCTATGTATAAAGACAAATTTATTTCTTTTCCAATCTTAATACCATTTCTTTTATCCTGCCTTACTGCACTGGGTAGAAAATTCAGCACAGTGTTAGAGGGAAGTGGTGAGAGTGAACACCATGTCATTCATAAATGAAGTGTTTTTCTATGCTTAGTTTGAGAATTTTTCATGAATGTGTTAAATGTCATCATATGCTTTTTCTTTGACCTCAACTAAGTGTTTTTCTTCTGTTATGATTTTTAAAAATTTATACAACCTTAAATCTGGAGATAAATTTCACTTGATTATTACATTATCTTTTTACATAATGCTGGATTCTATTTGCTAATATTTGGTTAACAATTTTTGTAAGTAGCTTAATAAGAAGTATTGATCCATAATTTTATTTTTTATGTAACATGCTTATTTATGCTGGTATTATAGGCATGCTGGCTTCTTGAAAAGGCATAGAAAATATTGCCACATCTTATATTTTTCCAAAATAGTTGATGTAAAATAGTTAATTATCCATTAAATAAATGATAGAATTCACCAGTGAAGTTATCTGGACCTGATGGTTTCTTTGCAGAGAAAGTGCTTACTTATAAGTTAAATTTTTCTAGCATTTTGTCCGTTTCATGTTATTTGTCAAATTCATTGGTACAAAGTTGTATATGATATTTCTCTTAACAGAATATGATGTGTGTACATTTTTTTTAGACTTCTACTTGGATTTATCGATTTCTTAGGTCTGCATGGTATTGTTGTTCATTTGGGGTTTTGTTCATTTTCTACCAAATCTGGGAAATCTTCAGTTGTTTCTTAAGTATTTTCTTTTCTGATGCATTCTTGATATGTTTTTCCCCTCATGCTTATATATGTTTGACTACTCAGTATTGCCTCATGGGTTATTGAGGCTTTCTTGATATTTTAAATATTTTTCTCTTCCTTCTTCAATTTGCATACTGTTATTAACCTTCTGTATCTAATCTGTTGGTTAACTCATCAAAAAGTATTTTTGTTCTAGAATTTCACTTTGCATATTATTAGAGGTTTTTTCCCTGAAATTTGTCCATCTTTCCCTTTAAATCTATGAATGTTTATAATAGCTGCTTTAAAATCCAAATCTGCTTTCTTTTGTTTTTTTTCTTTAACATCTATTGCCATTAGATGCTTTTTTTCTTTGATTATTTCCTGCATTTTCTCCTGTCTAATAATTGAATCAATTCACTTTGTAGAGTTTCATGTTTATTATCTTGATCTTAGTTCATTTGTTTTATTAGACAGTTAATTGGTAGATTATCTTGACCCTTTTAGTTTCGTTTTTGTGTGGTGGGTTTATTTCAGGGTTTGTTTTTTTTTTTACTGGGTCTAGGGTATTTTCTTTATTTTAAGGTATAGTCTTTAGGAGATCTTAATTGGATGCCTACATTACTCAGTGAAGTCACTCCTCTCCAGGTGGTCCAGATTCTGACTACTTTTAGCCCTGTGCAACCTCTAGCATCTCTGTGCTAGTTTGGGCCTCCAAAAAGCCATTTTCCACTATGTCTTGTGGACTTGGTACCCTGAGCATTGACCTTCTTAGCCCTCAGCCAAGGAACAAAGGAAGCCCTCATGCAGACTCCTGGGGTGACTTTCCTATACTGCTACTTTATTTTCCATACCCCACATTTCTGCTGCCTCAGAAGCTTCAAACTCTACTATGTGCCTTCTCAGCTCCACGAGAAGGAGCTTCCTCTTGGCTTCCTCTCGCTTGGACCCATCTTCCTACTGCAAGGTTCTGGACAGTGTGCCAGTCATCTGGGGATAAGAAGCCTACTTTATGGGTTTTCACCTTTCTTAAGGATGATAGGATTGTTATGTGTCCAATGGCTGAAAGTCATTGTCTCACATTATTGTCAAGTTTATATAATTATTTACATAGGAGAAGCAATGCAAAACCAGTTCCTTGCAGTCACTGGAAGCCAAAGGCCTCTAGTACATTTTTCAGTACCTACTGTATATAAAACAGTATGCTAATCATTATGGTGCACAAAGAAATAAAAGTTCTCTTCCCTCCGAGATCAATAAGAAAGGTGCATATGTAAAATATAAGACACGTGGACTTTTTCCATTCCTGGAAGGCACCAAGACCTTTTCTACCTCAGATTTTCCAAACGTAACTCCTTCTGTTGTCGATTCTTCCCTCTCCTCCAGGCCTGAATGACTTTTATTCCCCCATCAGATCTCAGCTAAAATGCTGTTGCTTCCTCAGAAGAGTTTTCTCTGACCTTCCCTCTGAATTATTTTCTTTAACATTATTCTTATGGTACCCTGTAATTTTCCAACACAATGACTACAATTTCTCTTTATACACATTAGATTATTTGGTTATACATTTCATGAGTACAAGAATGTATTTTCTTCACTGCTATGTCCCTCGACCAATCACACTATTGAAAAAGTAGCATTAAGTGTGCCTGGATGGCTTAGTCAATTTACTATCCTTCTCTTGATTTGGCTCAGGTCATGATCTCATGGTTCATGGGTTCAAGCCCCACATCAGGGTGCACACTGATCATGCAGAGCCTGCTAGGGATTCTCTCTCTCTGACCCTACCTCCACCCCTCAAAATAAATAAATAAGAAAAAGCATAAAAATATTTCTTGAGTGAATAAATAAAGGGATAAGTTTCACAATTAGCCTAGAAAATAGTTTTTCTAGGAAACAACCTCCTTGACCTCCGCCGCAGCAAATTCTTACTTGACCCATCCCCAAAAGCAAGGGAATCANGAAGGAGATGAGAAAAGTGGCTTTATAGGTAAGAAACTGACATGAGTCTAAAAAGGGCAAGTCCTATTTTAGAAGGTTGTAACTGGGCTTGTTTTGCTAGAGGATTTATTAGGATGGCCAAGAGAAATAAAGTTTGGAAGGCAAATGGAGTTTAAACTTCTTATCTTAGCAGTCTGATGATTCCCAGTTTGTAAACCTTAAATCTGTAATGCCAGTTAGTGCATATAATATCTTTTAAAGTTGTAACTTACTTGAAAAAGCTAGGAATTACATAAGTGCTCCCACCAGTAACTTCATAAAAAGACATCAGCTGAAATTGATACCCATAAATTTTAGTCCCTACATTTGAAGTTTAATTTGGTTGATAAAGTACACTGCTGACATCCTTGGCAACCACCCTATATGAAACAAAGAGTAAACTTTTTGGCCATTGGTTCATAGTCCTATTGGTATTTTAAAAATCACGTATTTGAAGTAACCTGCAGTCGGGGTGTTTTGGAGAGTGGGCTGTAATACAGTTCTTGGAAACCACTGTCTCACTTCTTATGCCTGTAGGAGGACATTTAGAACAAGTGAATGATTATCAGGATTCCATGAAAACAGAAGTAGGAAGTGGAGGGGGTACTGGGAAGCCAGATGCCATGCCCATTTTGAGATTCTTGGAGTGTGCGTGCTCCAGTTACTTTCTCCACTTGCAGTTAAGCACAGAAGTATAAATGAGTGGTCTAGTCACTGCCTCATGCTGTGAATTCTCAGAGCAGTTGCAGGTGAGGCTCTCTCAAAGGTACAAGCCACCTCCAGGAACCAATTAGTCTCTTCCTACTGCCCTAGTCCTGCTAGTGAAACCCACTCAGTCACAAGGGATCCTGAACACCATTAACAGCACCCTCCCCAGTTCCCTTAACAGAATGTATTAGATTTCCCTTAACTTTACTTCCTCAAAGTGGTGTCGTATAATGGGAGGAGTGAAGTGATGTTACACTTCATTTATGTGGCCAGTGTGAGAAATTCTCCACACGGGCTGATCAGTAACTAACAATGGTACAAGACCACGTCCTCTCTGACCCCATCACTGTGTGGGAAGGAGGAAGTGAGACCAATAAGAAGCTGACTCACCTGGTGGCATTAGTGGAATTTGTTGCATACTTCTCCTCAGCTTGAAAAGTTCCCGTTATCTCAGTTCTGGAAAGTGGAGCTGACTTTGAAAGATGGCTGCTTCTTCCCAGGCGGCTAAGTGCTACATGTCTTTATCTCCATTCAAAGTCCTGCCATTGGAAAGCCTCCCTGCAGTTCCCAAACTGGATCACTAGATCCAGTATGCATGTTTTCCCACTGCCAGCATCCTGACCCCTGGAAGGCAGCAACAAGTCTCAATGAACTATAGAGCCTCGTTGGAAGCTAAGCTACCTGCTTTTGAACCCAAATTCCACCAGTGATTAGTACATGACTTGGGGAAATTAACATCTCTGCCTTAGTTGCTTCACATTTAAAATAGAGATGATAAGGTGCTTGGGTGGCTCAGCTGGTCAAGTGTCTGACTCTTGGTTTCAACTTAGGTCATGATCTCACTGTTTTATGAGTTCAAGCCCTACATCAGGCTTTGCAGTGACCATGTGGAAGCTGCTTGAGATTGTCCCCCTCTTTCTCTGCCCTTCCCTCACTCCTGCAGTCTGTCTCAAAATAAATAAGTATTTAAAAAAATAATAAAATCGAGATAGTGGTATCTATATCATTTCATAGGGTTGTTTTAAGTTTGTCAACTATTACCACAGTTTTAATTCAGTTTTTATTTGGCTCCCTCATGATGCAGAATATTTCTTGAATACCTGTTATGTGCCAAGCATGCTATACAACATACTTGAACAAAATCTCTGCCTTTAAAGGGTTTAGGTTCTAGTGAGCAAGAGAGAAAATATGTAATGCAAATAATTTTAAACCACAGTATGTTAAAGTGAGTTTAATTTTTTAATGTTTGTTTATTTTTGAGAGAGAGAGCACAAGCAGGAAGGGGAAGTGGGGGGGTGGGGAAGACAGAAGAAAACACAGAATCTGAAACAGGCTCCAGGCTCTGAGCTGTCTGCACAGAGCTCCATGCGGGGCTGGAACTCCAGAACCGTGAGATGGTGACCTGAGCTAAAGCTGGACACTCCACCAACTGAGCTACCTAGGTGCCCCAAAGTGATTTTTTAAAATAGAAAAAATAGAACAGAGTAAGAAGAATTGGAAGTGCTTTTAGGATAGACAGTAATTTTACATTAGTTTGGTCATGGAAGATCTCCTTGAGGAAGTGACAGTTGAGCAAAACCTTAACAGGTTTCTGAGTAAAGATTGTTCTCCCAGGATTGCTACACATGTTCTGAGACTGGAGTGTATGCGGTCTGTGCGGGAGGCGGGGAGCAAAGAGCCAATGTGGCAGGAGTAGAATGAGCAAGGAGAGAAAATAAGGAGATGAGGTTAGAAAGGTGGGGGCTGGACCTTTTGGAGAAGTGCAAGGACTCCAGCTTTTGTGCTCGGTGGCATAGAAGCCATCGCAGGACTTTGAGTGCTAATTAGGTACCCGACTTGGCATTCTAAAAGCACCGCTCTTGATTCTCTGTTGAGAATAGGCACTGTGTTAGGGTAGCAAGACTGAAAAATCTGTTAGGAAAGTAACTGAAACCCACATGTGAGAGAAGAGTGGCTCAGACCTGGTAGCAGAGGAGCGGTTATTATGTAGCCAGGTTCCAGATACATCTTGAAAATAGAAATGAAGGACTGCCTGATGGAATGATGGCAGAGACTGCGTAGAAAGAATTATCTCCCTCACCCACCAGAAAGTCCCAAACACCCACCATGGTCATTGTTCCTTAATGGTATATCTGACAATTAGCAAAATGCCCGCTACATTGTTCAATGAGAAAAGGAAAACAATACTCTAAGAGGTTGAAGTTTAAACTACAATATATTCTTTTAATGTTTATTTATTTTTGAGAGGGAGAGAGAATAAGTAGGAGAGGGACAGAGAGAGAGAGAGACAGAATCCAAATCAGACTTCAGGATCTGAACTGTCAGCACAGAGCCCAATGCGTGGCTTGAGCCCACGGACCGTGAGATCATAACTGGAGCCGAAGTCAGACACTTAACCAAACTGAGACACCAAGGCGCCCCTACAATATTTATTTTTAATCAGAAGTTGTTTTTTGGTTTGTTTGTTTTTCCTTTTTTTTTTGGTTTTTGTTTTTTTACCCTTAACCAGAACAGTACTATCCCAGAACTTAAGACCTTGGAAAGCCTTTTAGTAATGAGTAGGTTAATGGATATAGATGAAATTGGAGTATGGGGATACAAAATATTTTAATCGATATTTTTGCTAAGCAAAAAGTAAAGTCAAGTAACCCACCCTGCATAGTACTCTCCCTAGTGGCCTTAAGCACTGCTATTCTTTCTTGTACACATCAAATACATATTGGCACTTCTAGCCACTTAAATTGTATATGAAGCAATCTACCTACATACTGTACATACCCTTTATATGTATAATATCATTGGGACGCCTGGATGGCTCAGTTAAACATACAACTCTTGATTTTAGTTCAAGTCATGATCTCCTGGTTTGTGGGTTTGAGCCCTGTGTTGGGCTCTGCACTGACAGCACTGAGCCTGCTTGGGATTCTTTCTCCCTCCCTCTCTCTGCCTTTCCTGCTTGCTCACTCTCTCCCTCTCTCAAAATAAATAAACGAACATAAACCATTTTTTAGATGTAAAGTATCACCAACTTGGTTATCACCAGGTCTTGTTCTTAGAGCCACTCAATTTAAAGTGAGTCATGAGAGAGAAGACACATTGGACCGGGAATTTCTATCAAAGAGGGGATATTTATTTTGCCCCATTTTAATTATTGTTCCTCTACAAATGAATTTGTAAGGCCCAGGGGAAAAGGTTCTTCCAGCTAAAAATTATCTCTTGCCTTCCCATACTTGAGACCTACTTACTATATACCATTTGCAAGTTTAACGTACTGTAAGTTTTTAATTTGCTTCCTAAGGTGCTGTGAGGCCTGTTTGACAAAAAGTAGAAAGTGTGCCTTTTCTTTTCCCCAGTAGTAGAATTTTCTTCCCTTATTCACACTATGACATGTTCTTCCTGGTGACCCAGCATACGGTCTTGTATTTTGCATCTGGGAACAGAAGAAGGGAACCCAGATTTAATCAATAAACTTGGTCTTCTTAGCACCAATAGTTCATTAGTTCCTCATAGCTGACCAGGGTATTTTTAGTCAGCTAAACAAAAGCAATTAATTTCACATAGACTGTTGTTTAATGATACCTTGGTGTTCCATAGGGCATTTTTCTGGAGTGATTCATTATGAAATAAACTTAGAATGTCACAATTGCAAAAAAGTTGTAGGTTCTGCTCATAAAAACCTAACTGTCAAACTTTGGTCAAGGATACAGTAAGACTGGAGCGCCTGGGTGGCTCAGTTAGTTAAGTGACTGACTTCGGTCAGATCATGATCCCACGGTTCCTGGGTTCGAGCCCTGCTTCCTGATATGTGCTGATGGCTCAGAGCCTGGAGCCTACTTCAGATTCTGTGTCTCCCTCTGTCTACCCCTCACCTGCTCACACTCTGTCTCTAAAAAATAAACATTTAGGGGCGCTTCAGTGGCTCAGCCAGTTGAGAGTCTGACTTTGGCTCAGGTCATGATCTCACAGTTTGTGGGTTCGAGTGCCGCGACAGGCTCTGTGCTGACAGCTACCTCAGCTTGGAGCCTGCTTCGGATTCTGTATTGTCTTCTCTCTCTGACCCTCCCCTGCTCATGCTCTCTTTTCTCTCTTCCCTTCCCTTCCCTTCCCTTCCCTTCCCTTCCCTTCCCTCAGAAATAAATAAAACATTTAAAAAAAAAACCATTTTTTAAAAAGGATACAATAAAACCAATTCTATAACCCATGTGACTAATCTGAAACCAAATGGTGGCCATCAGACATTGGGGAATCTGGAATCTTTTACGTGGTAGCTCTCTGGGGAAAGTATGTTCAGTGAATTCACAAAATCATTTTGTCTCCAAAAGCATTGGCTAGCCTGTCTGAAATGACTTGCCTCCTGCACATAAGGTGTTTTTTTTTTTTTAAAGAAAATTTCTACAGACTGAAATAGAGGTACATGAAAAAGCTATATGTGGAAGGACACAAAGCTGCTTCAAAAAAGTGTCAACTGTGAAATCATATCTATTTAGAAGTGAAAATCCCTATTAGGTATATGGTTATTTAGGGCGTTGTCTATCTCTAAATGTCTATTCCTGACTTCTTAAGTAACAAAAGGAAATGCAATGGGAAAACAAAAATTTATTCTTGGGGTAAGAGGGATGGCGTGCAATAATGAAAAAAAAAATCCTTGATTAAATGCAGCCTTGCCATGCATCAATAGCATCATTAGCTGTTAGGCTTCAGGATTTTTAATAAGGAATCAAAGACCAAAATGAGAATGATTTAGAATCTATTATTCAGGAGGCAAGAAATTGGAATGATAATCATATCAAATGAGCCAAAAATAAGGGATTAAGAAAAGGTATTTAAAAGTGAGCAAGAATAAAATATACAAATTTAAGCCAAAGCTGGCTAATACCTCATTACAATGACTTGACATTTAAGTTGGGCACACGATTGCGAATCCAGCCCTGTAAAAAATTGCACTTTTATTAATAACATCGACTAGCTCCTTTCTGTGGCTTCATAGGAGTGCACTAGAGATGAGTATTTTGATAGCTAAATTTGAACAATTTTCCCATAAATAGGAACCTTGTAAAGTGGCACAGTGCAGACAAGTGAAGATGTGATGACATTTTTTTACTACAAATCCTAAGCGATCACCCATCTATCTGCCTACCCGGACTTCGTTATCTACTTATTTATCCATTCAAATAACTTCCATCTCCATGCTTTGCTATATGCCCACACACCAAAAGAAATACCTCTAATTCTAAAATCTCGTAATATCTTTGAGAATAGATGCATTTGCAGAAACCCTCGGAGGATCTGTGTTGTGTGGGGCCTCCACGCTTTGTTCCTGTGCAGTACACAGGAAGTAAATCACATACTTCAAGTACTGGACATTAATAATATCCTCATTCTCAAAGGAGGACCCACTCGTAATGGAAAGATTATTCTCCAAACCTCATCAGCGGTGCCAGCCTCAAGGTGACTCACTCTCCCACCAGAACCTGCAGCAATTTCTTCCTCCACTGCTCTTGCCAGACATTAGCTGTTGCCATCCTCCACAAAGGGACATTAATAGTCCTGAAGGAAATATGCTGTTTTTGTTCTTGCTTTTTGTCCCCTCCCTGGTTGCTCATTAACTTATATCTGCCCTCTAGGAATATAGCTAGTAATCATCTAAGGTGAGGTAGAAAGCTCTTGCCACTTCACAGATAAAAAATAGAGGGGAAAAGATTTTTAAAAAGTAAATTATTAAAACCAAGATAACTCATTATTCATGAACCAGAGATCAGCTACTTTGAATGTCCTTAATGTTGATGATTGTCAATGTCATTTATTAATACATTTGAATTCATTCCGGATTCAAACTGCAATTACAAACACCGCTTTCTTCCCTCTTAAAATGTATATTCTATTGACAGAAAACACGTACGAGGTTAGCAGAGATGACAAAACATGTTGAGATAACACACAAGCAGCTTGTTCTTGGCATAGTTCAACATGGTGCCCTTTTAGTACTTAAAGAAGAGAAAGCCTTTGTTTCCTATAGGGAACATTGGCCAAATTCAAGTGTATAATACATTCAAGCAGATAAATATTTGCCTGGAATTAGAGATCCTATTCAAGAAAACAAAACTCTTAAGTGCCTTTCAGGGTTACTTTAGGAGTTAGGACTAAGTTCTAGGAATACATAGAGCGAGGNCGCCCCCCCCCCCCCCAGCATTCATTCCTTTTAAATTTCTATGCCTTGAGACTATGAGTCACACTTGCAAAATACTGTGTAGGAATTTTCACTTTCTCCATCAACCAGTAAAGAACATTTGGACAAGTTGAACAGAAAACTACTTTTCTAACTCCTGTGTTAGATATTGAATTCACTGTTAACTTTTGAAAAAGTCTTATTTGACCCCCAGTCATGGCATGCAGTGCCTCAATTTAAAGTCCCCTTCATAATATATTGCAGAGACGATGCTGTGAGATACTCAGATGCCTACTGTCTGGGCTGTAATGAGGATGATTCAGCTAAGGCTCGCAAAGGATTTTGACAGTCCTGGCTGGAGGAAGGATGCTGAAGTGCACAGCTCAGGGCTCTTAGGAAGCACAAATCTTTCCCTTATGCAAAGAGGCTCTCAGATACTTGAGGACTGCGCTAATGTTATGCTTTAGAAGGCAAGGAAAATGCTTCTTTTTTCTCGCCTCCAGGTGAGACAAGGAATAGAATTTCTTGACTAGAACAGGCTTTTCAGAGTTTCTAATAATCAAGTCCACAGAAATTCCATTTGTCCTGAAATTTTCCTATTAGGAAAAACTAATAAGGCCGTCCTACTCCTTTACAAATGCACTTAATATCTTTTTCAGATTTTCCCCATAGTCACATTTCTCTAATAAGGACAGATTTCTTTTTTAAACTCAATAAAAATAAGGTCTAGACCAGATTAATGATTGGGCAGGAGGGCTGATGTTTATGTTATGGTGTCTTATGTTGCAGAATATAACTTATATCGCACAAGTGGCCTGATTCCCGGCTACTCAAAGTTTGGTCTTCAGATCAACATCTGCAGCATTATCTGGGCCCCACTCCAGACCTAATGGATCCTATCCTACTTTTTAACCAGTTCTCCTGGCAACATGTATGCCCAGTGACTGTCAGCAGGGGTAGTTCACCAGCTCAGCAGGGGCTGTAGAATCTGGGTAAGAGGAGACTGACTTGAAGCACCAGAGCAAAAGGCTAAGTCATAAAATATTCAACCAACACTTAAAAAGCTGAAAGCTTTTGGTGGAGAGGACATGGACAACTGGCATATTCCCACCCAGAAATTATGCTTCCAAAGATCTCTAAATTTCAATTCTTTGCTCTTCTTAATCTTCAAAACTGTTCTAGTATTGCTGTGCCTGGGGATGGGGGAGAAATATATATGTGTATGTGTGTGTGTGTGTGTGTGTGTGTGTGTGTGTGTGTGTATGTATATATATATTTTTTCCAAACTTTTTTCCAAGCCCTTCTTAAAATTAAATTACATATGTCTCTTAAGACAGACTCTATATGAATAAAAGTATTTCACTTTTGAGTATGTTCTGAGGATTTGTTTTTCTTCTCTGAGAGATTTAATGAAAACCATCTAGGAGTACATTTAGTCATTCTTGAACCTTAACAATATTAGTGGTCACCTAGGGCTAAGCTGCCTACTGCACTTTCTCCCTGAAGTCCTGTGCCTTCTCTCTGCACTGCAGCAACTCCTTCTGACTTCTGGGCAAGTCCACAAGCATTTAAAAAGGGGCCCTACCTTCTTTCAGTTACCCCTGGAGGATTACTCTCTCTCTTCCTTTCTCTCTATCCAGCCCTCTGCCCCCAATTCTCTCTAAGTCAGATGTCTAGTTCAGATTCTCTTGGCTATGACAGGTCTCTCATTCTCGGATATACTCTTCCATTCTCTGGTTCCTTGTTTATCCCATACCCCATATTTATTAGAAACAAGACAGCAATAAAAAGAAAACCATTTTCCTCAAGACTTGAGCCTGCCCCCAGCTCAGAACCAACTCCTTTTGTTGTTTTCCACCTTAGATTCCTCACGTGCTCAGGAAGACCAGTCAGGCAGTTATTCTGGGGGTTCTCCCTTGACCTAGTTCCCATGTCCAGAAAGTCAGGATGAACATACTTCAGAGCCTCCTAGCCTGCCAACTCCACCCTTAGCTTAGTAGCCCCCTGCTTTGGGCCTCAAGCCATTCATTCTAGTGGACACTATTCCAAATGAGTTCCTGGAACTTTTTCCAGTGCATTTGGATACATGCAGCACTAAAGTCAGTGTTTCCAATTTTCCTAGAAATCTATTTTGAGAGAGAAATTGCTCTTTCAAATCTGACTGTTCTAGGTTACACTAAGCTTCAAGGGAAAGGTGTGTGAGAGAAATTATTTAGTATCTTTCCCTTAAGAAGTTATTCCAGGATCCATGACCCTTTAAAAGAGATCAATAAGATTCCATTTATCAAAAGCTAGATTATAACTGAAACTTTCTAAGAGGCACATGGCAGAACTCTGTGTGCTCATCTTGGTCAAGGCTTATTTGAATAGCAGTTTTATTTCTTCATTACATGTTAGGATAAAATTAGGTTATAGATTTACCAGATGTTTGATTTCTCAAAAATTAATGAGGGGGGTGGCTTGGGTGGCTCAGTCGGTTAAGCATCCAACTCTTGATTTCAGCTCAGGTTGAGATCAAGCACCACATTGGGCTCTGTACTAGGTGTGCTTCAGATTCTCTCCCCCTCTACCACTCAACTCTTGATTTCAGCTCAGGTTGAGATCAAGCACCACATTGGGCTCTTACTAGGTGTGCTTCAGATTCTCTCCCCCTCTACCACTACTCTTCCTACGCTTGCTTGCTCGCGTGCTCACGCTCTCTCTCTCTCTCTCTCTCTCTCAAAAACAAAAATTAACAAGAAAAGCTAATTGTCCATCATAAAGCTTTTTCTCAGTGGTCACTTTTTTTTGTTAAATTGAACTTTGTATTTTTGTTTTTTGTTTGTTCCCTGAGCTTCCTGTGGAAAGGGTAAAGGACCTGATAAGCCCATCAGATTTTGGTACTGTAGGACTTGGACCTTAGGAAAATTTTTTTAAATGATTATTTATTTTTGAGAGAGAGAGTGAAAGTGGGGAAGAGACAGAGACAGACACCCAGAATGTGAAGCAGGCTCCAGGCTTGGAGCTGTCAGTACAGAGCTCAATGTGGGGCTCGAACTCAAAACCTGTGAGACCATGACCTGAACTGAAGTTAGATGCTTACCTGACTAAGCCACCCAGGCACACCGGGAAAAAATTTTTGTCTTTATATCTGGGGATTATGGACTCAAGTGATACAGTAAAATGTGAGAACAGGAAGATGGTGAGAACTCTTTGTCTCCAAGAGTAAGAATAAAATGTGTTCCTATGGTTAAAGTGTTGATATAGGAGCCTCCAGGTGTTTCAATTGTCTGACTTCAGCTCAGGTCATGATCTCACAGTTCATGAGTCTGAGCCCTTTATCTTACTCTGTGCTGACAGCTCAGAGCCTGGAGCCTGCTTCACATTCTGTATCTCTCTCTCTCTGCCCCTCCCATACTCACACTGTGTCTGTCTGTCTCTGTTCTCTCTCTCTCAAAAATAAAATTTTAAAAAAGCATTTAAAATGTTGATAAAATGTTGGCAAATAGGACTACAGTCCATATTAGAGACCTAAGTGATACCAGTGGTAGAAACTTAGTGACTTTTAAGCCCTATGTCTTCTAGAAGATACTTGGATCATGAGTCTCCAGCCAAAAGAGGTTGAGAACCATGAGATGGTTAGGGAACTAGTGGCAAATGGTATGGAGCTTTTCTCAACAAGGCCTTCAAGTGCAGTTCAGGTAGGTAGGCCTTTTGGACCACAGTCTTAGTGTTGGATAGAAAGTTAATCTGTTAAATTAAGTCTAGAAGAGGTCTTTCTCAAAGGATATAGATAGATACACACACACACGTCTATCTATCTGTGTGTGTGTGTGTGTGTGTGTTTGTGTAATGTATTTTTAAGGCCATTGATACAATGATAGCCTTTCAAAGAGTCTGTGCCAATTTATGGCTTAGCAAGCTGAGTTTGACAAAGTCTGCTTCCCCATACCCTGGTCAAAGACCTTAAGACATTCTCTGAAAAGGACTAGTTAGAAAAGTATATCAAAAAAGTCATGTCATATAGGGTCTGCCTCAGTCTCCTAAAGTTCAATTGCCCTGTCCATATTAGAAAAAAAACACCTATTTTTCTGTTTGGAGCTTTGCAAAAATAATGAAAGTCTTTGTTCAAGAATTTTTCCAACACTGTTTTTCTCATTCCATGTGAACCGTAACTTTGACATTTTTTGCTCCACCTAACCTAAGGGAAGTTCACTATCTAGCCTTCTTGGTGGTAGGCATCCAGGTATGTATATCTGTCTTTAGAATCTAGCCCTCATGAGTGAGTTCAAATTGAAAGACCAGTTTTGAGAATCTGCTTTCTGACTTTGGAATGTGTCTGAGAACATCAAGACCTTCTGTGCAGCAAACCTGAGACTATGCTGGTTCTGATGTGCACATCAAAGAAGATCACAGGCTCAGGGGAAGGGATAGGTTTCTAAACCAAAATGTGGGAGGGGTATCTCTGAGTCTAGTTAATTCTACCTTTAATCTGTGTCTCATCTCTGTCTTCTACTGTCAGTTTCTATTATCACTGAAATCCAGATACTCTTCCATCAACTGGTGCTCAAAGTGCTACGATGACACCCTTGGCAGTTCATTTCTTACTCTAGACTCTTCCTTTGGGAGATGATTGTGTCCTACGGAGGATTATTATAGTGTCCACCAAACCAATTCAAGTATAAACTGTACTTAATTGCACTTTTATTCCTTTTCAGTGTGCCTGATTTAAAACAGATTAAAATGTTTTCAGTGGAAAAACAGTATTTTTTTCTAAAATAATCAAATATACTGACACAAAAATTTATTGAGTTACCATCCAAATCCCTTTCTTCCCTGCGAGATATATTCAGAAGCTATGATGCAAGGAAATGACAGCTCTTGTAATTCACTGTAGTTCTCTAACATACGTACAATAAAGCAAATACATGAGTATTATCATCACTTCACATCAAAACCAAGAGCGTAAGTGGACAAGATGTGGAGGATAACAAACTTCCATGTGTTTCTGTCCTCTGTTTTCTTCTGGTCCCTCTATAAACGCATAAAAATTTCTCTTTCTAGTTTAAGTAAAAACCTTTGAAAATTAAGGGCATATCTTGAAACGTTCCATATGGAGAGATGATTGGTGTCCTCTGATTTCTTCATACCCGTAACTGACACCTCTCTGAAGAACACTCAAGATATTCTGGGCTGAAATCATTACCAAGTCTACCACTTGAAATTTCCAACCTTACACCCATCATCTTTTTTCTCTTAACAGCTCACTCATTATGACTCTTCCATTTTTTCCCTCTATCCTTCATCATCTTAGCTCAGGCATAACCTTGTATATTCAATCCATTCTGTGTGCTTTTTATGGTTACTCTGCTTTAATATACTGTCTCCAATTTATAAAAATATGATTTGGTGTCACTTTTATTTGAAAAAATGTACACTACTTGCGAATATATTGGGATGAAATGGGCCCTTATGAGTTTGCCTGGAAAATATTTCTGAGAGAAAGTGAATTCAAAGATTCAATACCTAATTACAAATACAATGTTGAAATGCAAACCGCATGTAAGTTCAGGCATGCTAAGTGATTTATTTCAGGCCCTATTGCTCTTACAAAGGAAATATCTTTCATGATATATCCCATCACCAATTAAGGACATGATCAGAGTTATATTAACCTCAGCACTTAATTCAGGGAGTATTGCTTCAAGAATTCTAATTGCATCCATCGATTCTTCATTTACCTAATAAATGTGTATTAGGGATCTATTCATATGTTTGGCAGTTGAAAATACATATATAGGAGCTCAGTCCTACTTTTACCAACTGGTCTCCCCACCCTCTCTAAAGGGAAGAGACATGATCAAATCTCTTGAGTGGGCAATGACTGAATATATAATTGAGAAACTCTCCATGTAATTCGGATACTCCCATCCATGCCCATTTGAGAAGCCCTGTTCTTTATCCTTTCTGTTGGAAATCCCATTTACTCCCATGGCTTCAAATAACTATGCAAATGACCCTAAAATCTATACTTTTGGTATAGTTTTAGAAAACCTAGTTTTCTCCCCTGAACTCCAAAAACTTCTGCTTCTGGATTGCATCCTTAAAGTGTTTCCTCACATAAAACTTCTTCAAAACCAGACTCGGGGTCTGCCTTACATATGAACTTTCCCAAGAGTTTCCTATTTCATTAGATATTGCTGTGTATATAGCCACTGATAATGGAAACTTAAGGGCATTCTTTTCTCTTCTCTCTTCTGTATGTTAGAACTTCTTATCTGTCTCATGGTCTAGTTAAGTCTTTACTTACAATGTGTCTCAAAGCAGCTCTGCTCTCCATCTTCACTATTATTTCCTACAGGCTAGACCTTCATCAGCTGATATTTCAACAACTGTCACATGTCCTATTGAAATTCCTTCCTTGGTACAATTCTTCAGTTATTCTAATACAAAATTGAGGTAATTTCACTCCCTTTTTAAAAAACCTTGAAGATCTCTTCATCACTTAACAGATTAATTTAAAATACATTAAAGAATATAACCCTCCATAAATCTTAACTTTATTTCATAATCTGCTTACTCTCTCCCTGTGAATTTGAAGAGAATAAAACTTCTCTGATTTTTAAGAAACATTTCCCCTCTAGTGTCTCTGCATATTTGAAGCTGCTCCATTTAATATGACAATTTGGACTTGAAATTCAGCTTAACTTTATAAACTTAGATTCACAACATATAAACTGAGAATAGCAATAACTAATTTAAAGATTTGCTAGAGGATCATTAAGTGAGGTGTTTATAAGGCCCTGAACACATATCCTCATACAAAATTAATGTTCAAGAAGTGGTAGCTATTTAATGCTATTTGTTTGTATCTGACAGTTTTAATTTAGCATTGTATTGTATTTCTCCATGCCATCAAATAGTCTTTGACAATATGATTATAAACTGCTATAGAGTAATAAATCACATGGATATACCTTAATTAATTTTACCAAATGCATATTGGTGAGCATTTATATTGTTTTCAACTCCTTAATTCTTATAAATAACACTGTAATAAATATCATAATGCATAAATCTTTGAGAATACCTCCAAATATTTTCTCAGGACAAATGTCTATAAGTGGAACATTTTAAGGCTCTAAAATATTGATGCCAAATTACTCTCCAGGAAGTACCAATTGATGTTCCTACTAACAGGATAAGAAAATTCCTATCTCCTGTACCTTTCCAAATGTGCATACTGTCTTCTTTCTCTCTCTTCATTTGTCTTTACCAGATGATATCTTACCTGTGTTTGTTACAACTACCAAACAGTCCTGTATCTTTAACCCACCAAGCTTTTTTTAGTAATAGACAGAAGCCCATTTGCTTTGCTGGGAGTTTTCTGTTTGGCTTTTTTTTTTTTTTTTTTTTTAATCTCTCTGTTTCTGTACTTATGGCAGTAGGCTATACATTTCAATGATTGCCAAAAAACATTGTCTTCATTTAACTGTATTTTAAATAAACATATCATCTTTTCTACCATGCCAATCCCCATTTACTAAACAACAACAACAACAATAACAACCCCAAACACCCCTTACTGGAGCCTTTTATGATTCCCTGACATTCATTCCTCACGTCCTGACCTCAAAATATAAAAACCCATATTCCATGATAAATGACAGAGTAATAATTAGGAGTAATAGAAGGGATAAATCTACTTAACCTCAAAACTTTCTGGCTCAGCCAAGATATAAAAATATATTTATAAAGTCACTGGTATAAACAATCCTTATCCAGCATCAAGAGATCAGTTAAACGCCAAAAATTACATAAATCCTACTTATCAACTGGTGTAAGAGGAGATAAAGGGAAAATTATTTTATACACTGTTTGCTAGCTAAGAAAATGCAGGATGATATAAGGCAAACAGTTTAATAGGATTATGTTTATCTTATGGTCATTGTCTCTCCAGGGCCAGACATATTACAATCACTCAAAAATAGATTGAATGGGGGTGGCTCAGTTGGTTAAGAATCCAACTTTGGCTCAGATCATGATCTCACGGTTCGTGGGTTCAAGCCCTGCGTTGGGCTTTGTGCTGACAGCTAGCTCAGAGCCTGGAGCCTGTTTCAGGTTCTGTGTCTCCCTCTTTCTCTGACCCTCCCCTGCTCGCTCACTCGTTCTCTCTCCCTCTCCCTGTCTCTCTCAGAAATAAAACATTATGAAAATTAGAAAAAAAATAGATTGAAGGAAAAAAATATTAACCAGATTTGACTCTAAACTACTTTCACTTAAGCAGGGAATCTTAGAATAGCTCTCAAAATTCTGATTAAATTTCCTCTCAACATTTAATTTGCATTTATTAGATTGATAGTAGATAAACATGGTTTTAATTTCACTATATTAGCCATTTGTAATCTTTTGTGAAATACACCATTATATATACTTTTATGACTTATGTTACATGTATCCTTTAGCCAGAAAGTCTGTCTCTGGCAATTAAACGTAAGGAAATAAACACAGAATTTCAGAAACAAAAAGTATTAAAATAAGCCAATGTACTTAAAGCAAAAAGGAAAAAAAAAAATCCTTCTATTGAGACATGCCAAATTATATGCACCAGGTCACAATCATCTATCAGAAGAATATTCATCCATTAAAACTGATGACCTAAAAGAGGAAGGAAAACAAATGAACAACAACAAAAAGACAGAACAGACTGCTTAAATATGGAAGACAAAGTTATAGTAGCCAGAGGGAAGGTTGGGGTGGGGAGATGGGAGAAATAAATAAAGGAGATTAAGAGTATCATGACGAGGGGCACCTGGGTGGCTTAGTCGGTTAAGCGTCCGACTTTCGCTTAGGTCATGATCTCGCGGTTCGTGGGTTCGAGCCCCGCGTTGGGCTCTGTGCTGCCTGCCAGCTCAGAGCCTGGAGCCTGTTTCAGTTTGTGACTCCCTCTCACTCTGATCCTCCCCTGCTCGCGCTGTCTCTCTCTCTCTGTCCTAGAAATAAATACAACTTTTAAAAAAAAAAAGAGTATCATGATGAGCACTGAGTGATGTATAGAAATGTTGAATCACTATATAATTCACATGAAACTAATATAACAGACTGTTAATTATAATGTGAAAAATAAAAAGTAAAGAGAAAAGAATAAGCACACAGAAGCTACGGTACATGGATAAGTGAAAATAGTAGGTCACATGACCCTGCATAGAATGATGTTCTCCCTGTTCTCATTTGAACCTATCATCAACCATCTCACCAAACCTGTGAAGGATATTAATGACCTCTGTGTTGCAAAATGCAGTGTTAAGTTCGCAGTTCTGCTCTTATTTGAACTCTTAGCATCATTTGACCTAGGTGACTTCACCCTCCTTCTTGAAACCATTTCCTCACTGCACTTAACAGTTACTTGCACTCTAGGTTCTTGTTCTTCACTGATGGTTTTTCTTAGTCTTCTTGTTGGTTTTACTTCATATCCCAAGTTTTAAAATGCATTCCCGGTCCTCAGTCCTTGATCCTTTTTTTCTTAAAAATATATTTTATTAATTTTTTTCTATTTATTCATTTCAAGGGAGACAGAGCAGGACAGGGGCAGAAGGAGGTGAGGTGAGAGAGAATCCCAAGCAGGCTCTGCAGTATTAGCACAGAACCTGATGCGGGCTTGAACTTGTGAAATGTGAGACCATGACCTGAGCCAAAACCAAGAGTTGGACACTTAACTGACTGAGCTACCCAAGCACCCCTAATTTATTTATTTAAATTCAAGTTTGTTAACATACAGTGTAGTAATATTGGTTTCAGGAATAAAACACAGTGATTCATTATTTCCATGTAACACCCAGGACTCATCCCAAGAAATGCCCTCCTTAATACCATACCCATCCCCCTTCTAACCCATTCCCCTACCCACCTCCCATCCAGCCACCCTCCGTTTGTTCTCTATATTTAACAGTCTTTTATGGTTTACTCCCTCTCTGTTTTTGTCTTCTTTTTCCTTCCCTTTCCCTATATTCATCTGTTTGGTTTCTTAAATTACACAAATGAGTAAAGTCATATGGTATTTTTCTTTCTCTGACTGACTTATTTTGCTTATCAGACCATATTCTACTTCCATCCACAGTGTTGCAAATGACAAAATTTCATTATTTTTGATTGCCGAGTAATATTCCATTGTGTATGTATACATATATACATACATATGTATCTATATATACACATACATATATACATAGATATATATACATATATATATATGTATCACATCTTCTTTATCCACTTTTCAGTCGATGGACATCAGGGCTCTTGCCATAATGTGGCTATTGTCCATAATACAGCTGTAAACATTGGGGTGCATGTCCTCCTTTGAATCAGCATTTTTGTATCCTTTGGATAAGTACTTAGTGGTACAATTACTGGGTCATAGGGAAGATCAATTTTTAATTTTTTGAGGAAACTCCATACTGTTTATCAGAGCAGCTGCACCAGTTTGCATTCCCACCAACACCACAAAAATGTTCATCTTTCTCGGATGGAAGACCTAAATGTGAGAGAGGAAACCATCAAAATCTTAGAAAAGAAAACAAGCAGCAACCTCTCTGTCCTTGGCCTAAGCAACTTCTTACTAAACATGTCTGCAGAGGCAAGGAAAATCAAAAATTAACTGTTGAGTCCTTGATCCTTTCAGCTCCATCTTCACTCACCCCTTGGTGATTGCATGGAGTCCTGTGACTTTACCTGCTATCTTTACATACTAATGTCTTCCAGGTTTCTGTCACTAGGCTGTGCCTCTCTACTCAGCTCCAGACTCTGCAGTTGGCTGCCTATTAGATATTACCAGATGGATACTTAATAAGCAGTTTTGCTTAAACATACAAAAAATGTACTACTGATGTTTTACCCTCAAATCTGTTACCTATTGCTCCCCTAATCTTCAGGATATCAAACAATTCAAAAAATGACAAATCTGTTCTCCAGGTAGAGTAACAACGGAGTGAGGTGGGTTAGGACCTTGGGAGATAAAGTCCATGAAGTGGGGGAGAACTGAAGAGAAGAGGAAGGACTTAAATCTTCTGTTTTTCCAGTTTTCATCTAAATCTTTTTGACTATTAGACCTTCATGAGCTTAATTTTAGGCCTCCATAGCACCAACTTCTGCAACACTAATAGTCAAGTATTTTTCAACAAAATGGATTCCTGAATTGACACAAATAATCTAGAGGAGTTACAAAATTATAGTTTCAAAGTATTATTCTTATTTACAATCCACATTCTGCCCAATGGTGAAGTGTTATAAGCATTCCCTTTCTCTTCAGGAACAAGATAAGTATGTCCATAATTGCCTCATCTATCCAGTACTGAAGCTCTTAACAGCATCACCAGACAAGAAAAAGCAAAGATACAAGGATTTAAGAATTTAAGGGTTTCAATTTAAGGATTGAAATATAATGAACAAAACTGTTATTCACAGATGTTTTGTCTACCTTCAAAACTCCAAATACTCTATAAATTATTAAGTACTTTTGCTTAATGAAAGATCAATAAGTTAAACATTGAATTTCTATTCACCAGGATAAATGACTTAAAAAAAGGTAAATTCAGCCTTTAAAAAAATCTTGGAACAGAACTATGTCTGTATACAAAAACTAGAAATTAATCTAACAGAATTTTAAGACCTTTAGAGGAGAAAAGTATAATGCTTTGTTGAGAGATATAAAAGAACAAATAGAGAAGCACCCAATGTTAATGAATAAGCAGACTAAATATCCTAAAGGTATCAGTTCTTCCCAATTTGATCATAAGATTCAATGTAGTTCCAACCATAATCCAACAAAAATCTTTAAATTTATATTGAAGAATGGCCATGGAAAACATTATTAAAGAGGTTGTATATAATAGATTAAAAACTTAAATATAAAAGGGAAAACTTCAAAATTTCTTTAAAAATCAATAATATTCTTTTAATGCTTTTGAGAAAGAGGGTTTATTCAATAAAAGTACAAGTCAAGAAAAAAAATCAAAGTTTACTCTAATAAAATTAAGAAATTAAGATTTTCAAAATAGATATTAAAGAAAATTTTAAATACACAACCTAAAAACAGGTATTTGCAGCACAACCATCAAAATGTTCATGTCTGGAATATACAAAGCACACCTGAAAATTAATAAGAAAATGAAAAAATCATAATACTCCCCAAATAGGCAAAAGATAATAAAATTTCATATAGGGAAAAGTAGGAGTGAGAAGTTGCTCAAACTCATTAGCAATCACCGATGCAGAATTAAAACAAACACACAAAAAAAGAATCCACAATAGGATATCCTCTTACATCCACTGGACTCACAAAAATGAAAAGAATGACACAGCTAAGAGTTAATGAGGGGGACACCTGGGTGTCTCAGTCAGTTAAGCATCCAACTCTTGACTTCGGCTCAGGTCATGATCTCGTGGTTTGTGAGTCCAGCCCCACATCAGGCTCTGTGCTACAGTGCAGAATCTGCTTGGGATTCTGTCTCCCTCTCTCTCTGCCCCTCTCCTGCTTGTTCTCTCTCTCTTTCTCAAAATAAATAAAAATAAACTCAAAGAGTTGGTGAGAATGAGAAGCAATGGAAACCCTTAAACACTGTTCTTAGGAGAGTAAACAAACAAAATTAAAGAATTTTCTATGAAAGCTGAAATATACATACCCTCTGAACCAGTCCTAGGTGAGTGATTTTAGAGAAATTCTTGCACATGTATACCAGGAGATAGGAATGAGAACATTCATGATTTTATTTTCAATACCAACAAATTGTAAAGAACACAGGTGTCCATTAAAGGATGTACATCTAATCGTGAGGTCCATAAAACACTCTGATCGTGAAAGTAAATGAACAACAGCTTTGTGTAATAATGTGAATGAATCTCAGAAATACAAGGTTGAGTGATTTTTTTTAAAAAAAGCAAGTCATTTAAGGGCTCATACAGTATGATCTCATTTATATAAAGTCTAAAAACTGTTAAAAACAATCTATGGAGAAAAGCAAAGGAATGATAAACACAAAGCTTTAAGCAGCATTTTTTTCTTTTTCTAGAGGAGGTTATTAGGGACAGTACATGGGGCAACTTCACTGTAAGGATAATGATCTCCTTAAGATGTGTTATGTCTTCCTGGGTGTTCATCTGTAATCATGGTTTATAACTTAAAGATTGTATATATCCTCTTGTATATACTATATTTCACATAGATGATAACAGAGACCTTGGTCTCATATTATTAAAACATGGTAAACTTCAGTTAATTGATTAGTATTTATATGTTCTATTGACTTGACTCTTGGGCAGTAGGAGGCTAGGATACAGATAAAGTGGTTCCCTTACCAGCAGCCTCATCCTAAACCCTTTATCTTCTCAAAGTGCTAAGTGAGCATGGCATGCCATGTATCGTCCACTTGCCCCTCCACATACATCCTCCTACCCTTCTCGACTCTTCTCCCCGCTATGGGAAGGTAAACCATGTGGGCCACATGAATTTCTGGTGGCCTCAGCCAATGATCAGCCCCAAAAGATAACTGGATGGAAGGAAGGCTGTAAGATCAGGGTATTCATCCCCTTCATTAAATCCCACCAAAATTGTTTCTGGCTGGCTGTGTGCCCCTGCATCAAATGTCACTGCTTCTCTCAAGGCTGTCAACCTTATATGACTGCTGATACATTTCTTATTCCTTCAGAATTAGAAGGCCTAACAGGTAACCTTGGTAACTGCACCCAGTATGTGGTTCCATGAAACCCATATCTCTTTAAATAGTCTCTTTGTAAATAAACCCTTTTAAGTATTATATTTTGAGTGTGGCATCTACTTATTGGGACATTGCCTGATATAAATGGAGAGGGATGGGCAAACAATTAGGAGGATGATCTATGAAAGAGCTTAAAAAAGCACTTGGAGAAACAAAGAATAGTAGGCATTTGTTTAGAACCTGATGACTATCTTAAAATTTAAAAGAATTAGCAAAAGAAAATAATAAGAGTCTTAACTCAGGGATATAGTTAAGGCCTTATGTGTTGCCTCATGAGACCGGGAAATGGCAGGTTGACCAATGTTGGAAGACGACTCTGGTAGCTTCTTGCAGGATAAACTGGAACAAGATCTTGAAAACAAGGGGCCCATGACATAGAAAGCCAGTGGGAACTGGGCTGATGACGTCCATCTAAGAGTGCATATTTGAAGGGACATCCACATGTCATCCCTAAATATTCCCAGTCCCATATCGCAATGTGCAGGTCTCCATTCTGTCTGGCGTGCCTCATCTATGAAGTCTGTCTGGATGTCAGGTAAAGAGATGACCTGACAAAACAGGAGTTTAGTTAAGTAGCTCTTTTTTTTTTTTTCCCTGCCAATAATACTTTAATTTGTATCCATAATATTGCTAATTATTTTCTATTGCCTCATTCAGGAGCTTGAGCAGCATTTCATATTCCACTCTAGGTGTGTTTTGAGCCTTTATGGCACCAAAACAAATACTCATTAGTGTTTTGTTCTGCCTTCTTTTAAACCCAGTCTTTTTATATTGTTACTTTGCCCACAATGAACTCTGAAATGTCTGTTTAGCACCATCTGCAGATTTGATTAATGTGCCATTTTTTTCACCTTCTAGATGATTAATAAAGATGTTGAGTAAAATCAAGCTTAATACCATAACGTGTGGCACCCTGTATCCACCTCCCTCTAAGTGCATTCAAATGCAGTTTGCTTTTGTATCTGTTCTTGGCCTTTTATGATATTCTCAATCTACATGAAAAGTGTTTTTCCTGAATCATATCTGGGTTTGCAAACCTGAACTGGAAGTCTCCCTGGGAAGAAAAACTCCTCCACAGATTGTAGCACCTGCGCCATTACTGACATGATTCAGTGTTTTGTGAAAGTCAGGTTGATCTGGATTTCTGAAGTAATACAGCCTACCTTCTTCTAGTACTTGAGATTCTCAGTGCTCTCATAGTCACTAAATAATTCAGTCTTTTCAACGTCCAGTAACATTATCAAGCTGGTCCTACATATCTCACGAGGAACAGGAGATTCCAATTAATTTATACAAAGCTAATGAGAGTTCCAGCTCTAGGATTCTGGAATTCATACTTGCCGATGCTTAATTTGGTCTTCTAATGAATTGAGGTGTACTGCTTTGAGTTTAAATATCCATTTGGGGGGAGACTCAACCTTCTATAGCTTCAACTCTTGTGTTTGGAAGTGAAAGTTAGAAAGATTTTATAAATTCCCAGCAACGTGAATTTTAAGGTTTCTTAACACTTGTGTTTGTGGTGGTTCTTACTGATATTAAGCCAGTTATTACAGGCAAACAAATGAGAAAATGAAAGGTGGTCTTCTATATCCTCTCCTGTAGGCAGTATATACCTGTAGATAAGTCCATAGATAAGCTGATCTTTCTGTTTAACAGGAAATGTACAAGGTAAATCAGAGTCAGCTAAGCTGTTATTAATGCCAGTTTATCTTATGAGTGGGTGGTTCTAGCTGATTTTCTGCTTCATAAGAGAGGTTTTACTACCATCCCTTAGGCTAGGTCCTCCTCATTCGGCTCAATCACTGAACCCCTGCATTCATCCCAAGGCCACAGAGACCTCTGGCCTCTATTAACCAGCACTTAGTTTCCTCTCTAGGGAGAAATGCCAGAAGCTGACAGCATATTCTTCACTTGCTCTTGCCTCTGGTATGATTGGCAGTGGAGGGTTTCTCAGCTACGCTGTACTGCTGATTTCCAGCTCACTGCAGGGCCCCTCTGTGCATGAGGCCTGTCAGGGGCTCCAGGCATTTATGTATGAGGGACCTCTATGTGCTCAGGCCACAACTGATGATAAAGAGTCAGATGAAGGATGAGAACTACAGACCACAAAGTTAAGTATTTCTTCATTAAGTTTCTGCCTCTGGCTAGTTCTTAGGGCACCGTTAAAATCTGTTGTTTGATCCTTGGCAAGTTAAGTAACTTCGGTTTTTCCCATCAATAAGGACAATAATAAAAGCAGAAACCTCAATGGACACAAAGTACGTAATGTGTCCGAAATGTAAAATCCATAAATGCATATTTTGCATGCTAGACCTCCTTTCCTCTGTCTCCTAAGTCATTATAATTTTCTACTAAAACTTACCACATTGAAGGCACTCACCTTCTTAAAGAAATTAGTGTAGCACAACATATAAAAGGAAAACATATAAAAGGAAAACATATAAAAAGGAAACAATTATTTTAGGTTAAGTTTTTATAGATCTTTGAATAATAAGTAGAAAGTAAAGCATACTTTTTTTAGGTTTATGTTAACAAACTTTTAAATGAAAGTCATTATTACCAGAGATAAAAAGAGAAAGAACACGTCTCAAGCCAATTCTTCAGGGTACAAAGCAGGATTCGGTGCATAAATCCTAACATTTATCTCTTCCCCATACCCCAAGCTCTGACCTCAGGATATTAGCAAGAGAACTAAATCAAATGGGAATCAGACTTCAACTTGATGCTAAAGTTTGATTGGAGAGTGTGTCAGGGACTTGAAGCTAAAATGAGATTTCCTTCTCTTTCAAGGATGGTCAGGTACGTAGCATTAGCCACCCTGACCTGCTTCTTCAGTTGTATTTATCACCTGGGTTTGAGAAGAGATTAGAGAGCCATTGTATCTGAGGAGAGAAAGGTAGTCTCCTCCATGGGGTGGGTTGAATAAGAGCTGTCAAGGGAACAAGGAGTCTGTGAATAAAAGAGAAGGGAAAAGGTAGAAGCTTCTTGGACCACAACTTCTGAGAGCATCTAAGTGTTGGTGGTCATTCTCTTTTCACAGTCAGAGGTACAAAGGTCAGCATAAAATGATGCTCCTTACAGTAATACTTGCCACAGTCATAAATCTGGGACATTTGCTTCATAAAGTTGGTGTCAGAGTTGTTCCTGAAAACTAGGGGCATTTTCCCAAGTAAGAGCACTTAATGGACAAATCATACTGTATTTAAAATTACTTAAGCCACTCAGTCTCAGGAGCAAATAATAAAGGGAGATAATAATAGTTACTTCTTTAGCATCAACTTTATACCACGTACTTGACATCTTGTATTTCATTTTCTTCCTATCTAAATCATGTGACAGGTAGTATCACAAATATTTTACCGATGAGGAACCTGACACTAAGGCATGGATCAAGGTAATTTAGGTGGAAAAAGGTTGAAGCAGAATTGAGATCCATCTACAGCCAATCTCTAAGCTGTCATAGCAAGCTGCATTATGTCCAGCTGGTGAAAACAAAAACCAGACAAACAAAAACAGACACATTCCACATGCTTATTAACAATCAGCCAAACTGTGGAACAGTGAAATCACTCTGGCAGAAAGAAGACCATTCACTTGCCAACAAATATTTCTCTGGTGTATCTGCTATTTCATGGCATCTCTCCACGTTCATTTTAAGTTATTTTTTAACTGGATTTACCATCTTCACCAGTATTATCTGATGAAACTGAATACAACCCATGGTCTTCTAAGCTCTCCCATGAAAAAGCTAAAACCCAGGAAATTACATTCCCCAGACTCAGTACCAGCTAAAAGCAGGTGTAGGATAAAGGTAGAGCTTCTAGGACTTCCTGGATTCTCCAAAAAATTACCCAGACTTGTGCTTTAGACAGCCAGGATCATCTGCTTCCTTGGGGCTTCTGCTCTTCTGATTATCCTGAAAGCCTACAGAGCCCTCTTCTCTTCATTCCTTTTAGCTTTTCTCACATATGTCCAAGCCTCTAATTCTCTATATTAAATTTGTTCCTGCTTGAAATATCTAGTATGAGAGCTTTAAAAAAAATCTAGAGACTGGCAAACTATAGTCCATGGGATAGTTCTAGCTCATAGTTTGTTTTCATAAAATCAGATTTATTAGGATATTGTCACTCTCATTGATTTATGTATTGTCTATGGTCATTCTTTACAATGTCAGAGTTGAGTAAATGCAACAAGAGACTAAAGAACCTATACGATCAACAGAATAATGGCCTCCAAAGATGTCCTTGTCTTAATTTTAGGAACGTGTAAATGTGTTCATTTATATGCTGGCAAAAGGGACTTTGCAGATGTGGTTAAGGGTTTGAGATGGGAAGATTGTTCTGAACCATCTGGGTGGGCCCAATGTCAGGATCAGGAAAGAGATTCAGAGATGTTTTGCTACTGGCTATGAAGATGGAGGAAGAGGCCACAATCCAAGGAATAGAGGTAGTCTTGGAGCTAGAGGATACAAGGAGACAGGCTCTTCACTACAGTTTTCAGAAGGAATACAACCTTGCCACTGTATTCTTGATTCTAAAACTATAATATGTATGTGTTTTAGACTACTGGGTTTGCAGTAACTTATTAGAGAAGCAATAGGAAACAATGCAACCATAAAGCCTAAAATGTATGTACTATCTGTCATGTTTTCTACCTCCTGCTTTGCCAAAAATACCCTCTTAAGGATGGTTCTGGTGAGTATTGCCATCAGTAATAATCATTCACTTCTCACTGGGAAAGGATTTTGAAAAAAGTTTTTCCTGTTGACTGATTAACATACATATTCCTTGTTTCTCACATCTATGAAAGTTAACATGAGTTCATCATAGGACTTTCTCATGATCTCCTGCTTCCTATTTAACTTTTTTACTCTTGTTCATTCTTCCAAATGCTTCATAACTACTGGAAAGCCTGTAGTATACTATTCTACACTTGCCCCTCCTCTGATCATTTTTTTTCCTGCTAATACTCTCTATTGGCTACAGAAAGGGAAGTGCTTAGGTGACATATCTTTGAATTATACAGGACAGCTTGGCAGGTACCAAAAATTTTCTACTCACAGATTGATTGTCTCAGACAATTCTAAAAACACATCTGTCCCCAGTGATTTAATTTACTTGATAGTAAATCCATTGTAATCTACTCAGATAACAACTTGCTATTTATATCAAACTAGTATCCAATTCTGAGATGTTAAATATAGGATCCGCCACATTTCCTCACACTCATTTCTAATAAACCATGGCATACACAAGAATGAACATTTAACTTTATAGAGAATCAGCTGCAAGGAAAAAAGGTTTAAAGCACCAGGTCAGATATAAGCCACAAGAAAGTCCGCCTTTTCTAAACTAAATAGAGCATTAAAAAAACTGAGAGTTAGAAAAGGCTTTACAGATCATACATTGCAATCCTTTTATAGAAGTGAGGGAACTAACACAACAGGAGAACTGGGAGGGCTCACCCAAGGTCACACAGCTGGTAGGAATTGGTCTTGAACCTGTGTCTTCTGACTTCAGCCCACAGATCAGTGCTCTTCCTGCTGAAGATACCCAGCATCAGAGAGTCTATTCTGGACACCAATAGTTCCACCCATTTTTGTCAAAAAATACTTACTACATTTGGAAGCTCAGAAAAACACTTGATGTAGATGTACTATAGCAACTAATCGGACAGCCCTGAGTGCTGATGAGTAGTTTTGTGAGTGAAAGCAGGTTTGTGGGAGGAGGGTACAGAGTGGTTGCTGCCCATCACCTGATAACTGGACTTTAAAATATTCTGAGGAAAGTTATCCCAACAAAAGTTCTAAGTTCAGTGCTATAGATAATTAGCTTAAGTTGAAGACGTCACAAAGAAGGACGCCTTAGCCCAGAGTTGTCTTGTTATTGTTATGTTTCTACTTCTCCTGAGAGTCTTTGCCAAGAGACCTGTTCCATCCTAAACAAGTGCCAGCAACATTAATTAAGAAAAAACAGTGGAGAAAGAAAACTATAATGCTGTGT
Source organism: Crocuta crocuta (assembly GCF_008692635.1). Taxonomy (NCBI): domain Eukaryota; kingdom Metazoa; phylum Chordata; class Mammalia; order Carnivora; family Hyaenidae; genus Crocuta; species Crocuta crocuta. The sequence continues at coordinate 4,290,716 of NW_027530988.1, read as the reverse complement.
TTAAGTTGCAAGTGATTCTGTAATACCCTATGTAGTTTGTTAGAAGGAAGGAGAGCTTCTCAGACACACTTGGAGGAGAGCTTACAGTCTAAGAACAGATGTGGATTGCCAATGTAAGAAAATACAGTTGTACTTTAAAGACTGTCCATAAAAACCCATGGCCATTATGTGTAATGTCTGACTAAAGTTTTGACCCCGTAGATGATGAACTACCATTCGGTTGCTGCTGTCTGGTCCTGCATTTAATGTGGTTGACCACTGAATGTGGGCACATTTGTGCAACAATACAGGTGAAAATCACCGTGTTACAATTACTTCACACAACAAACTCATTTTTGAGGTAATTTTTATAACAGCATCAGTTACCTTTATTTCTAGGAAATGTGGTTCATAATCACTTCTCGGCCTTTTGGCTAAGATCAAGTGTAAGAAATGTGGTTCATTAACTGTTATCAATTATTAATTAAAAGATTAATCACATGTAAGGGAAAAAATACTGGTTATAGAAACAATGTTATATAAGTCACACTTCATTAAAATGACAGAATACAATAAAACATTTTATATTATATACCAAACCTCTAGCTATACTGTGTCAGTCTAATAACATTGGTGATGAATTCTGACCCGGTATCCTTAAATTCCAGTATCTGATATTCAGATTGTTTAATCATTTGTTGAGAGATATTGAGTGTCTGTTATATGCCTAGTAACATGCCTGCTCTGGGGGACAAATAGTCCATTAGGGTGGTCCCTGCACCCAGAGGAGCATGGTTCCTCTTCTTTCTGCAAATTGTAATCATGATCCTTTTAAGACTGATTCTAGCCATGGAGGAAATATGAACAAACAAAAAAACATGGATAGATCATCTTCTCTGCATCTCTTAGACTGTTTTTTGTTTTTTTTTTTTAATGATTCCCATTACCTCTCTGGTTTAGGATTCATCCATATGTCTATGGATGGGAACACAAACTACACTGCAGTTCTCTGTAGTAGATAAACCACACCAAGTGACTAAGTTAATTAATAAAAATTCTTCTTGGATTATCCCAAGTTACCTTTACTTTATTTTTTTCTTAGTGAAGAAGATTGATATATTTAAGGTAGAAGATTAAACAGTGCTGTTACAGCCCAAACTTATTAGTTAAGCTTTAATTTTAATAGTCTGATTATTTTGATTTCCTATGGACCTAGTAAGAGGATCTAGTGAATTCTGTTTAACAATCTGTGCTCCTAGACAAAACAGTAATGACCAAATGCCTGATTCCTAGAAAGGTATGTAAAACTTAATAGGTTGTCATGATAGAAATCATATAGGATATACATGCTTCAGTGTTTATTTGCTCAGTACTACTTGCTGATATTCTCTGGTACCTAGTTAACAGCCAGTGTGTCCCAGGGTGCTCTACACATATTTTGAGAGAGAATGTGTGTGTGTGTGTGTGTGTGTGTGTGTGTGTGTGTGTGTGTGTGAGATCTCCAAATAGAAAGATGTTACAAGAATATGGTATAATTCAGGAATGTGAGGACTATTCTATCTCCTGAAAGCTGCTGGTATGTCTACCATTTCCATAGTTGGGTCTTTTGACAAGACAATAAAGCTAATGCTCAAAATGCAGAAGAGGCTGGAGGGCTAAGTCACTAGCACTATTCCTCAAGGAGTTTAGCTCAAACATTCTATCATCTGTGGGTAGAGGGGTTTTAAGGATAACTAATGTACGGGAGGTAATCTCTTAAAACAGTGTACTAAATACATATTCATTAGGAAATACTTAGTGAACTTGGGTAAGTAATAAGAAGAAAACTTAAATCATTCATATTTTGATTACCCAGATATAAACCCTTAATATTTTAATATGCTCTATATTTTATATGTGGTCTTTAAAAATTCTTTTAAATGGCTGCAGAATATTCTACTTTCTCGACATAGCATAGGTAGGTAATAAATCCCCAAGTGTTAAAAGTTGAAGTTGCTTTCAGTTTTTAATTATCATAAATAATACAGCAATAGATATTTTTGTAGTTAAATGTAAATGTGGAGTAGCTGTGCGAAAGAATTTATGGGCTATAAGACTTTTGATAAATATTTCAAACTAAATGGTACCTCCCTAGACCTCACCAGTAGTCTTGAAAACAAAATCCATTTTATCAAATCTTTGTTAACTTTGGGGATCTTTATTTTAAAATAATGTTTGCCAGGGTGGTAGATGACCATGGTGCTTGTTACTGTTTTAAATTTGATTTCTCTGACTGCCAGTGAGGCTAAACATATTTTTTATAATATGTCAAGATGGTGAAGACCCAGAACAATTGCCTTTCTCCTTTAAGATTAAGTTGAGGAACACACCACGAAATACATATAACTGTGAGAAGTCCGTGGGGTGAGGAAGAGGCTGTTATGAACTGGTGTGGGAGGGATATGGCTTTGACCTGAGACAGGAGGCAGCAAGCTGAAGCTGTGGGTGACTCTTAAGAATTGTAAAAGTTTATCCACTGCTTCTCATTTAACTTGAAGACAAAGAAGTGCTTGATGATACACCTGCATAAACTCAGATCTCTAGTCTAGGTCCCTGAAGGGTAAAATCAGGGTAGAGTGTAAGGAAGGGCATGAGAAAATCAGCAGGGATTAACCAATTCAAGCATCCAAATTCAAAAGGCAGGTTAACTATTACATAAATTACACTAACTGCCAGTGAGTTAAACTTACTTGATACAGGTGTTTACATGAGCGTGTTTAAAGTCTGACAAAAAATGAAGAAAAGACTGGAAAGTAACATGCAATATCAGGTAAGTGTTAACTTAGAGAAATTGTTCCAACACCAGTTAGTATCAGATGAAATATGTTTAGGATAAAAGATTAGGCTCCCACGGTTATGGCATTATGATAACATTTCAAATTACCAGAAAGATGTCCTAATTTTAAACATGTTTTCAGCCAATAAAGTAGCCTTAAATACATAAAAGAAATGGATAAATTTGTACCATTATAGTGATAGCAACATACTTATGTTGATTATTGATAGACAAGCAGATCTAAAATTACTAAGAAAATAGAGGATCAGAGCAGCACACTTAAAAATTCATATAAATAACATAGAGTTCTGGCAGAATGTGGGGAGAGGAAGAAAATCTAATGAATACGTATAGTCAACAATTGTAACTTAGTATGAAAATAATAGAAACAAAAAAAGCTGCTGTTACATATTTCATGGGTTAATGTGTGGAATGCAATAAAAGAAGTATTTTAAAGGGAAATGTATAGTCCTAAATACTCTAAACTGAGAGCCTAGTCACCATAATTATAGGCAAAATAGAAAGGGTTATCAATATTTTATATTTCAATATTTTAAAAATGTATACAGTCTAAACATACTCAAGTAAAGAGACTGTCATAATTAAGCATTATATGTACATCATTCAAATTTGACTTACACATCTCATTATCCTCATTTATAATTAATTCTTTGTGAACTACCTTTAAAGAACATTTCAGATAGCCTATCATTTTACCCCAGCACACTTCATCTCTAAAATTCTATAAATAGCTGCAGTATTGCTATCACATACAGCAAAACTAATAAATTCCTTGGTATCCTCTAACTCCTATTCTGCAATTTATCTAGTTTTTCTTTTTTTCTTTTTTTCCCAATTTTCTTATAAACTATACCCATACGCTAAGTTTGGGGAGTTCTGAAATCTCTTTTAACCTAGACCCACTTTTGTGTATCTCACCAGTTTTGCAGAATTTGAGTCCGTGTCCTATAGAATCTCTCACATTCTGAATTAAGTGCCATTTAATTTGTTACTCAAGCTCTGCCTTTCCATAAGTGGAAGTTAGCTCTAAAATCTTGCTTAGATTTAAGTCTAAAAAATTGGGGGCAAGACTAGAAAAAGTGGTATGTATGCTTTATCTTGGATCTCATAACTAGGCATATAATATCAGGCTTATGTTGTCACTGCCTAATCCCTACATCTTAAACTTCTGTCTCAAATTTTAATCTAATGGTTTCATCCATCAGTGAATTTCTCTTAAGACACTTAGGTCATTATAGGCAACAAATACGTTGTATCTTGTAACTACTGTATTATTCTGTCAGTATATATTAAATGGAAATCTCTTGTAAAAAATGTACTCCCAGGCATCCTGGGTGGCTCAGTTGGTTAAGCATCTGAATTCAGCTCAGGTCATGATCTCATGGTTCGTGAGTTCAAGCCCCACATCAGGCTCTCTGTGGTCAGTGTGGAGCCTGGTGCCTGATTTGGATTCTGTATCTCTCTCTCTCTCTGTCCCTTCCCCACTCGTTCTTTGTCTTTCTTCCTGTCTCAAAAATAAACAAACATTTTTTAAAAAATGTTCTCCCATCATACAGGGCTCTCTGTTTCTACTGAAATATAGTTCCCACTGGAAAGTCATGGAAGCTAAGATGAAATAGATTTCTAGAAAAACATAACTTACTGACACTGACAAAAGAAGCAATGACAGCCTCAGGAATCTCATAACTGTCACACACCTGAAGCAAAAGTTTAACCTCTTTCCAGACAGAAAAAAAAATACCAGGCCTAGATGATCTTGGAGAAGAGTTTCCAAACTTTCTGTGAAAAGGCTATCCTAATTTTTTACAATTTTGCTGATAACAGAGGGAAGGCTTCCTAATTAATTCCATAAGGACAGTATAACTTTGGTATTAAAATCAAAGACATTACTAGAGAAGAAAATTATAGACCAGTTTTATTCATGAATATAGCTATCAAAATTCTTAACAAAACTTTAGCCCATAAAATCAAGCAATAAATTTATTCCTCAACCAAGCTGGGTGTATCTAGGATATACAAGGCTTGTTTAATATCATAAACAGGGGCACCGGGGTGGCTCAATTGGTTAAGCATCTGACTTTGGCTTGGATCATGATCTCACAGGTTGTCAGCCCAAGGCCTGCATCGGGCTCTGTGCTAACAGCTCAGAGCCTGGAGCCTGCTTCGGATTCTATGTCTCCCTCTCTCTCACTGCTATTGCTCTGCTCATGCTCTGCCTCTCTCCTTCAAAAATAAATAAACATTAAATTTTTTTAAAAATATCACAAACAAATGATCATCTCAAAAGATGCAGGAAAGGCATTTTATATAATTAAACACTCAAAATAAAAAGAGCTTTTAGTATATTATAAAGAAAAAGGAATTTCCTTGATTATTTAAAGAAAGACAAACCTCATGAAACATCATCTTAAATGATGAAATGTTATGAGTATTGCCTTTATAATGAGGAATGAGGCAAAGAGGCTCATTTATATTTGAGACCACAATAAAATTCCATTTAATTAGCAAACATCTACAAGTTAGATAATGCCATGTTGAAGAGACTGGATCTACACAATCTCTTGTACATTGCTCACTGACCTGTATATTGGTGAAACCATTTTGGAAAACAGAATAATGCTGTATCCCAAAGGTATATGTTTTGTCATATATTTTATATGTTACTCACCTCCCACACCTTATAACCTAGCAATGGTACCTGCTACATCTATAGACAATGCCTTGCCTGTGGACCACAGGAGATATTCACAAGAATGTTCATAGCAGCACTGTTCATGCTAGAAAGAACCTGGAAAGAACATATATGTATATCAATAGAAGCCAAAGAGTGAATTACTGTAACAAACACAATACCTCTTGTACAAAGTTAAAAACATCTAAAATAATCTGCTTTTAGAAATACATCCAAATCCAGGAGCTAAAACACCATGTAAAAGGGAAATCAGGGAAATGGTAAGGACAAGATTGAGGATGTCAGTTCCTTCAGGTGGGGTGTAGGCAACAGGGGCCTAGGATTAGAGGGAAGTAATATGGTAATATGTAGGTTATTGTTGGGTCCTACCTTTGTTTTGTGTGGTGAGGTCATGGATGCTTATTAACTCATTAGAAATATTGTATCTATAATAACTGAGAACATATACAGGTCAATGATTGGCATATATCTTAAACTTAGATTCACCCAATTCTACATACCTGAAATTCAAGGAAAGAAATATATAATAAGATTTTTATCTACTTGAGTACCAGAAAATGGTAAGGTAGCTAAAGGACACAGAGAACTGGAAGGGTATTGAAAACAAACTTGATCTTTTCATGTGTTTGCCTAGTATTTATCCTACCTAGGGCACCCAGGACACTGATGAACACAGGAGGTATAATAAGTATCCCTGACTTTCATGGGGTAAGAAAGAACTAGGTTAATCTCTCTAACCCTTAGTCTTCCTCTCAAGTGATACCTAAAGAAATGTAAAACGTGAGGTATTTTGTAAGAATAAATATCACAGAGACTAAAAGGTGCAATAGGGGTGCCTGGGTGACTCAGTTGGTTAAGCGGTGGACTCTTGGTTCTGGCCCAGGTCATGATCTCACATGATTTGGAGCCTCAAATTGGGCTGTGCACTGATGGTACAGCTCCTGCATGGGATTCCTTCTCTCCCTCTCTCTCTGCCTCCCTCTCTCAAAAATAAATATTTTTAAAAGCTGCAATAAATAATTACATACTTGGGGCGCCTGGGTGGCTTAGTCGGTTAAGCGTCTTACTTTCGCTTGGGTCATGATCTCGCGGTTCGTGGGTTCGAGCCCCGCGTCGGGCTCTGTGCTGACTGCCAGCTCAGAGCCTGGAGCCTGTTTCAGAGTCTGTGACTCCCTCTCTCTGACCCTCCCCAGCTCACGCTGTCTCTCTCTCTCCCCTAGAAATAAATAAAACATAAAAAAAAAGAATTTTAAATAATTACATACTTATCTGTTAATTAATATATCCAACAAGCATATTAAATGATGCCCCTGTATACTGATATATATTTGAGGCACTGGTGTTAAAAAGTTGGAGGGACAGTCCATGTTCTCAAAGAGCTTTATTATTCAAAAGAGACAATGATGACCACAGTTGTAGAACCAAAAATGAGCACTCCTGGGTTAAACTGTTTAAAATTAGGATTTCCAGGGGCACCTAGGTGGCTCAGTAGGTTAAGCCTTCAACTTTGACTCAGGTCATGATATCACAGTTCTGTGGGTTTGAGCCCCATGTCAGGCTCTGTGCTCACAGCTCAGAGCCTGGAGCCTGCTTCAGATCCTGTGTCTCTGGTCTCTCTCTGCCTCACTCCCGCTAGCACGCTGTCTCTGTCTCTCTCTCAAAAATAAACATTTAAAAAATTTGTTTAATTAGGATGTCCAGAAAATTTTATTTGGAATTACATTTTAGTTCACATTTTAATTCATTATAATCAGTTTAATAAGATACATGCTAGGGGCACTTGGGTGGCTCAGTTGGGGAGTGTGCGACACTTCATATCAGCTCATGTCATGATCTTGTAGTCATGGGATTGAGCCCCATGCTTAGCATGGAGCCTGCTTAGGATTCTCTCTCTCTCTCTCTGCCCCCTCCCACTTGTTCTCTCTGTCTCTTTCTCAAAATAAACATTTTAAAAATGACATATTCTTAATAGTAAAAAAGGTTGGCCAATCAAATAAAAGAAGAAACAGTATATACAGAATGATGGCGATGTGATAGCCTGTGGTATATTCTGGGAAGTTTAATACTCTACTAAAGCCTAGGTTTTGTGGGAAGGTGAACAGTGAAAGTAAGTGAGGTATGTTGGCCCTGTGACAGTCTGATCAGCCTATCATGTTATTTCAAAATAGCTTCACAGTTAGTAACATAAATATAGACAGTATTATATACAGGCTTACTCTCCGCTTCATCCCTGCTATTAAAATATTTTCCACCAATTAAACTATTATCAGTCATCCAAATCAGAGTTTGCCTTAGGAGCTCAATGTATGACTTTCTTACCCCTTTTAATGCCGACTTCCCAAGTTTCCCTGTATTTGTAAAAGTACTTCTCACTGTTGGATAAATAAAAAAAAAACATTTCTCATTATGGCTTTAAATTCAGCACTCAAATTTAGTTTCATCCAGCAAAGGTGGTACAAACAACCTTTGACAGCCTCCAAGCCAGCTCATATTTGAAAGTGTGGGTGGGTGTAATCACATGGGGACCTCAAACAAACCTATTCGCCTCACCTATGCAGTAACAAAACAGTAGCTGCTGAAATACGCTCCACAGGTCATGCGGAGACATCATTCATTGCCATGCCTCTTGTGAGTGGAGGCTGCTCATTCACTCCCAGAGCTGACCTGAACTTGCCTAGCAACAGGATGTAGTTGCTAATGGTAACCATTCCATGGGGAAATATTTGTTCTGGGCGTTTGGGGTCTTTGTCTTTACAGAAACATAACCGTTTGATAGACTTTATGAGTATGAGCAGTAAGGTCTCAACCTATTCCATTCTTTTGCCTCCTGTGCATTTACAAATTTAGAAATTTCCTCAGTAGAAGCACAGTGTACCTTTGAGAATTGGCCTCACTCTTGATTAGATTCAAATATCTACACTTTTTTTTTTTTTTTTTTTTAAACT